>NC_137896.1:19332691-19596413 GCF_963455335.1 Martes martes | reverse complement strand
CCCCTACCAGGATTCAAGCAAGGTCAGTTTCCTGGTCCCTGAAGTTCTCTGGGGTCAGCCTAGGTCACTGGAGTGGCTCTGTAATGGAGGTATCACCAGGAATGGGTTTCTGTTGTCACTGAGGATGACCTATTGCCAAGCCTCCCCTGCTGGGGTGCACTTTGGGACCACCCTTTTAGACACGCTCCGGTGGCCCAGATCCCCAAGGCCTGGAGCTTTTGCTCCCATGGTGGCTGCTTCCTTCACAGCCGTCCTGCTGTTGTCCATTTCAGATGAGCTGGAATCTTCCAGCCTTAGAAGCCTGCTTGTCCCATAGCACATGATTTTGCTTTTCATCTCCTTCAGCCCTTCCCATAACTAACCATGTCCTTCCTTCTGTCCATCTGTATTTTTTTTCCTTCTGATTTTCTTCTCTCTTTCTCTCCCTTCTTCTTCTCTTTTCCTCGCTCCTCCTTGTGTATACACCTGCTCCATGCTGGACACAGCGGGCTGCTGGGGAGACACCAAACGTCTGTGGCAAAGGTCAATGCCAAGTGGGTGACGCTTTGAGGTAGATCCTGTCCTCGTGCGTATTTCCCAGTGACAGTGTCTCACAGAGCTATAGTAGAGCGATCCATTGAAACCAGGAAACTGACATTGGTATGTTACTATCAGCTCCACTACAGACCTTATTTGCATTCCACCAATTGACATACCCGTGTGTGTATATTGTGTGTAGTTCCAAATTAATGACTTTAAGTTTTGGAAGGTGTAAGACAGAATAGTTTAGGAAACATCGTCGCCAAACTAGCCTCTTCCATCCAAGTACACAAGAGCTTCTGGGATGGAGAGAAAATTAGGGAGAAAGCCTCAGAGTTAGAGGTGAATGCTTTGCTCCAAACAGGACAGCATAAAGCACATAGAAAGCTGTCACGGGGAATATGAACAGACATTCGAATGAACGAGAAAGAGCTGCTAGCATTGCTTCGATTTTGCAATCGAGCTAACAGGACAGTTCAGCGCCCTGATGCATGCCAGCAGCAAGCAGGCTGAGGGAGCCAGGCGTCCTTCCCACCTTCTTCCCCCCCCCACCCCCGCCTTGTGCTCTTGGCCTCTCTGTCTCCTACTCCCGGGGCTCTTAGGACAATAAGTACAAACCCATAAAGCTCCCTTCAGTGCATCTTGCTTACCCGCTCTTATCAGAACAGAGGAGAACTGAAAGGGCTTTCAAAAGAGCCATCTGTTAGTTTTCATAAAGACATTATCTGCTTCCCATCACAGGGCTTTTGCTGTCTCTGACATGTGTCTGCCCTCCCTCCGCTGTCTGCGAGAGCAGGAGCGCACTCTCCACTCCGTCTGCGCCTGGCTGCTGGAGGTGGGTTGCAGACAGAGTATTTATCTAAAAGTGAAGAGATCTGACTTATAAGCAAGCCCGATATTAAATGTATAAATAATGCATCCTGTGGCATTATTTATAATGCAATAACATCCCTATAATGTAATAAAAGTATGCAGGTTCCCAGCACTTTTCTTAACCCCTTCGTGTCTTGGAGGATGCCGTGGGTCGACTAGGCCCCTGAGTCCTCCAGGACTTTGGAATGGGGTGCTATCTAGCAAGCCCTGTCTGCCACCCAGCTTCTGCCCAGCTGAGTCTTGGGACAACCCCCAGCAGGAGAAGCTTGGCCCCTTGGAGTAGTGATTTTCAAACTTTGCTGTGAGTCTGAGTGCAGGTTTCCCATCTTTAATCTACTGATCTGGACTCTTTAAGCATCAGGAGGGGAAATTTGTATATTTAACCAGCTCTCTGGTAGATTCTAAGACAGGTAAATGAGCGCTTTTGGGTTAGCCCTGACTTGGAGCAGGATAGACCATTAAGCTTCCCAGCTCATCCCTCTGGGACTCAGAGTCAAGTCAGCCTTTGAGGACTGTGCACTGGCCTTGTGCCTTGGTTCCAGGTCTTGTTTACCTGTCCAGCAGCCATGTCCTTCCTTCCACTGGCTGCCAGCTGTATGTCTGGGCCCTTCTGACCTCCTTGGTACCACCTGGCACCTACCTGGTCATCTGAGTCTAACTGGCTCCCGTATTTCCTCATTTATCCAATGGCAGAAAATTCTGGTAGACCACCAGAGACCAGTGTTTGCTCAGATGCTTGGGCTGGGTGCCTTGCAAATTCCTGGTCTCCAGCCTGTCCTGGGCTCTCCACGCTGCCCAAAAACCTGCCTCTCTCTTTGTCTCTCTCCTTGTCTCCCAAGTGTCCATGTCCTTGGTATCTGATGTCTTTCCGATGTCCAGTCTCTTCTTCACCATGAACAGGCAACCTCATATACTGGGTCACTGAAAGACTAGAAGCAGTCAGAGGAAGGATAGGCCTGTGAACCTCCAGTTCTTCACGCTGCCTGCCCACCTGTGAGTGTAGCTCTGCCTGCAGCCACATGTCTTCCTGCCCTAGTAGAAGAGGTTGACTGCCTCCACCATGAGACTCATCCTCCCATTTATGCTCTGGGAAACCCCAGGTTTCCCAGGTAACCCTCTCCATCAACTTGTCTCTGAATCTCCAAACGTTTTCCCTACTGATTTCCCATCCGCTCCTCAACATATTCAGCATCTTTCAGCCATCCACCCTCACTTTGTCCAACACTGCTTCTAGCTCCTACCCTGTCTCCTTCCCCATGTCAACCATATTTCCTAATAATTGTGCTGTGCCTACAGGGACTCTTGTCAGAAGAGTGACAATACATAGTGAATGTGCTAACTCGCTTAGTACTAGTAATCCTCGCAATAACCCAAGGATACATTAATACTGGGTGAGTCGACAGCTAATTAAAGCAGAGGGAAATTGGGTAATGTGTCCAGAGGCACACGGTATTGTGGGATCTGGTCTCAGGCTTACTTCGGAGCATCTACCCTTGCTGACACGGTTCCTGCCCCCACAGTGACTCCTCCACAATTTGGTCCCTTCTCCCAGGTCAGCTTGACCTCTGTTTTGTTACATCCAGTGGAAATTTTGGGACTTGATTTCACCTGGCAGAGTGCCAGATGGCATTGACCTCTGTGCACAGTTTTGGAAATTCCCATTTTTCTTGATTCTTAGGGCCCCACGCTCTGTTCTCCTTTTACTTTTTGGGTCTCTTTTCAGTCACATTTTGAGACTACTTCTCTCTGGGCCCAAGACCTTCTATTTTGGGGAATGCCCCAAATGTATATCCACCCTACGCGCTGTCCCTGCTAGATCCCAAGAACCACCAAGTCTTGGTTCTGATCACTAGATAAGGTCTAGTCTATCGGCCCAATTCCTGAAACAGACATATCTCTCACTTAAGTGATTATTTGCCCAAGTCTGTCCCTCCCTTCCTCCTTCCCCACTTAGTCAATGGCTACCACCCCAGTGGTTCATCCAGTTCCCTAGCTGAAACTCACACGGCATTTTGGTCTTTCTTTCTCTTCCCTGCATTATCTAACCAGTCTCTGGTCTCTCTCAATCTTACCTGCTAAATTGCCCCACCACCTCCTCAACTCTGTCCACTTCACACATGGCTTCTGAGACCATCTCAGTCTGTGTGCTCCTGTCACCTCCTCCCCATGTCCCTACAACAGATTCCTAACTGGCCTCCTGACTCGAATCTTGTGGCTTCTGATACATCTTTTCATTTTAAAAAATTATGAACTATCTAAAATAGACAGAAAATGACTAACAATGTCTGTCAGAACACAGAACACAGAACACACATCCATTTATCTACCACCGAGATTTAACAAACATTAGTATTTTGCCATATTTGGATGGATTCGTTGGAAGATAAGATGTTACAATGCAGTTAAAGAAGTGGGCACCCCATTCTTTTCTCCGCCACCTTCTAACCCAGAATTAATCACCCAACTGAAGTTGCTGTAGAATCTTTTCATGTTTTAAAAATTGACTTGTATAGTCTGTATCTACCAGTGGCATAGTGTTTGGAATATTTAAAATTTATATAAATCATATCATATAATTTTGAAAAGTTTTAACAAATGTCATATCTTTGAGATGTATCGATGTTGATACACAGAGGTCTAAGTCCTCCATTTGCTCTTCTTTTTTAAATTTTTTATTTTTTTATTACGTTATGTTAGTTACCATACAGTGCATCATTAGTTTTTGATGTAGTGTTCCGTGATCCATTGTTTGCATATAACACCCAGTGCTCCACGTAATTTGTGTCCTCCTTAATACCCATCACTGGGCTGACCCATCCCCCCCAACCCCTTCCTCTCTAAAACCCTCAGTTTGATTCCCAGAGACATAGTCTCTCATGGTTCGTCTCCCCCTCTGATTTCCCCCCCTTCATTTCCCCCTTCCTTCTCCTAATGTCCTACATGCCATTCCTTATGTCCTACAAATAAGTGAAACCTTCTACACGGAACTGTAGCTATATTCTGTCCTTTCCTTGTCCATTTCTCTGAACTTGGTTGTGTCCAGGGTTTCACTATTATAAAAAGTGCTGCAAAGAGTATCTATATTCACGGATCCCTGTATGTCATGTTTTTTTCTCCTCTGCAAGGTGCAGATCTACAATGGGACTAGCTGAGCCTTCTGGGGTAAGCATCTTTACCAGATACCGGCAGATTTTCTTCACAATGGTTATATCAACTTATACTTCTTCCAAGAATTTATCAGAATTTTCATTTCCTCACATCCTTGCTGCAAACTCATAAATACTTAAAATATGAAGAGTGAGAAGCGGTGCCTCATTGTTTTAATTTGTATTTCCCTGATTGCTAGCGATTTTGAGAATTTTTCACATTTGTCATCGGTGTTTTCTGTAAATTGCTGGTTCCTATCCTCGCACATTTTTACATTGTTTGTATTGTTTGAATGACTTTTAAAATTAATTTTAGGAGTTCTTAAACATTCCAGAAACCAATCCGTTGTTGGCTATGTGCTTCCCTTTTACTTTGTTTATGGTATCGTATGTTCTTCCAACGATTTACATTTTAATATAGAACACTCTCCATCTTCCTTATTTTGGTTTGCGCTTTTTCATCTTATTTGAAAAATCTCACTCTCAGGATGTTATAAAGGTATTTTTGCTATATTTTCTTCTGAAAGTTGGAGTTTTTTTTTTTTTACACTTAAGTTCTTCAATTTATTTGAAATTCATGTGTGTAAGTGGCATGCTGTGCGATTAAATTTTATTTTCCTTTTCATACAGAGAGCCAGTTGTACGGAGCCGTGTTACAGGTTAGAGCACTTCTCCACTGATCTGTGATGTCAGTGCAGTCCTATACCTGCTTTCTTTATGTGGGGGTAAGCTTCAGGACTTTATCTTTGATGTGTTCATCCCTCCACCAGCACTGCATTTTTTAGTTGCTACGGCTTTGTAATTACTGTTTTAAAAAATTGAGATTATAATGAACACACCATAAAGTTCATCTTTTCAAAGTGTACTATTTGGTATCTTTTGTATATTCACAGATTTGTGCATCCGTCAACAATCAATTTTAAGGAATTTTTATTTTATCACCCTGGAAAAAACCCTTCTACTCTATAAGTTATCATCTCCACATTCCACATCCCATCCAGCTCCCTTCCCACCCAGCCCTCGGCCAACACTAATCTACTTTCTGTTTATAGATTTACCTATTCTAGATATTTCATACATATGATGTAATGTTTTCAAGATTCATCCACTGCTTTTTGTGAATAATATTCTATGGTATGGATATACCACAATTTATTTATCCATTTATTAGTCGATGGGCATTTGTTTTTTTTTACTTTTTGGCTATTATGGATAATGCTATTATAAATGTTTGTGTACTATTTACATTTTTGAATGGATGCATGTTTTAAATACTCTTGACTGTATACCTGAGAGTGGAATTGCTGGGTCATATGGTATTCTATGTTTAACTTTTTGAGAAACTACAACATTATTTTTTAAATTGGCTGCACCATTTTACATTCCCTCCAGTAACAGATGAGGATTTCAACTTTTCCACATCCTTATCAGTGCCCATGAATTTTCCTTTTCTTGATTATAGCCACCCTTGCAGGTGAGAAGTGATCTCTCACTGAGGTTTGGATTTGCATTTCTATGATGACTAATGAGGTTGAGTATTTTTTCACGGGCTTACTGGCTATTGCATTTCTTCGGAGAAACCTGGCTTCAAATGCTTTACTCATTTTAAAGCTGAGTCTTTTTATTATTGAGTTGTAAGAATAATTGCTATTTATATCTAGTAGGAGAAATTATTCCTTCCACCCTCATTCTCTTCCTTCTTTCCTTCCTTGTTCTTCAAAATTTTTATGGCTATTCTTTGCTCTTTACTCCTCTTTATGAATTTGGGATCAACTCATTGTATGTCACTATTTATGTTGGTAGATTTTTCACTGAATTTAGACATTGATTGCTTCTGGAGAGAATTGCCAATAGGTTATTGTCTTCCCATCTATGAACATGGTATATCTCTCCATTATTCAGATCTCCTTTTTGTCGTATTTGGACAGGCTTCAGCTGCAGTCCCTTATGGAGAAAGTCCCTGCTGTTCACTTATGCACATGACCTTGTAAAACCCTCAGTGTTAGGTCCGTTTTGCAACACTTCCATTTTCTTTACACTATTTTGACAACTGCTTTTCCTTCTCATGTGTTCTTTGATAGCTTCCTGTCCAGATTTTAGATCTTTAGGAAACTCCAGGAACTCTTAGATTCCTGAGCTGGGGAGAAGTGGAAAGGCAGTATCATCTTCTCTCTAGATGTCCCAGATTTTCAGGAAAAAGCCTGGGTTGGAGCTTAGGATAGAGAAATTGATGGGTTAAAACTTGCCTTCAAAATGTCTTGGCATGTCTTAAAGGAGACTAACCTATAAACAAATAATTATATCACTTTCAGATAAGTAGCCATTTCGGTGTTGGTGAAAGACATTGCCTCCTGAAAGTTGAACACTGCTTCTGAGTTATGGGGAGGGGTATAAAGTTATCATGAAGAAAATCCCTGGGAAGAGAGACAAGAGTGTACTATTTTGTTAGGAAGATCTCAAGTGAAGGGATAACCGATGGCTTTGGAAAAGGTTGCAAGCAGAAATTTGTAGTTTCACTAAATCCATACTTCTGAGTATCTGGAATTAGAAAGCTATGAGGGGGGCACCTGGGTGGCTCAGTGGGTTAAAGCCTCTGCCTTCGGCTCAGGTCATGATCCCAGGGTCCGGGATCGAGCCCCACATCGGGCTCTCTGCTCAGCAGGGAGCCTGCTTCCTCCTCTCTCTCTGCCTGCCTCTCTGCCTGCTTGTGATCTCTATATGTCAAATAAATAAATAAAATCTTAAAAAAAAAAAAAGAAAGAAAGCTATGAGGTAGGGGATGGACAAATAGTCTCATAGGGCTGTGGAGCATCAGAAGGAGCAGAGTGGTTTGACTTTCCAGGTCCCACATGAGAACTGTGGTTGAATAAGATGGACAGGCAGAGGTCAGTTGGGTAGGAAGGGCGCAAAGGCCAAACAAAAGGAGGACGGTGGTGGGGAGCAGAACCTGGACTTGTGATGGGGACCTAGAAGGCGTGACAGGGACTGACAGCCTCTTCTGACCCATCATCCTCAGATGGACGTGCGTTGGGCATGATGACTGCCATGATGGCATCCTGCTTGCCACCAAGAAGGCTGCTTCTCGTTCCTTCTTTTTCTGAGAGTTGTTTTGCCTTTCGGTCCCTAGGTGGCGCACCTGAGTCCATGCTGCTCCGCTCAGAAAAGAGCAGGATTAATTAATAGAACTGGGGGTTATCTGGGCCTGTGCGTGGTTCAGTCAGTTAAGTGCCTGCCTTCAGCTCGGGTCACGATCCCAGGACCCTGGGATCGAGCCCTGTGCCAGCTCCCTGCTCAGCGGGGAGCCTCCTTTTCCCTCTCCCTGTGCGTGCTGCTCTGCCTACTTGTTCTCTCTGTCAAATAAATAAATAAAATATTAAAAAAAAAACAACTGGGAGTTATCAAAAAGCAGTGGTGCAGTGGTCCTGAGAGATGAGAAGGACATCCTCAGAATACAGGATGCAGAGCTCAAGCTAGTGTTTAATCATAATTAAACCCCTAAATCCCAGAGGGGTGAAGCAGGTCCTATCAGCTACAGTGATAATAGGGAGGGTTGATAATACAGTGATAATAGGGAGGGTAAGGACATTAAGTTGTCACTCAGCACCTATTAACTGAAAGTCTACTAGAAAGTGTTTTAGGTGCTGGGTATGCCCAGAACAGTCAATAGAACAGAGCCCCTGCCAGCAGTCTAGTTGGAGAGAGAGGCAGCAAACCAATAAACATGTTTGGGTGCCAAGTGCAGAGTAGGGGCCGGGGTTTGAAGGAGGGAGCAAAAGCCCACCGTGCAAAGCCAGCCAGTAGTGCTGGGATAGAAAGAATGACCTGCTCAACCAGATGGACCAGTGGTGGGGAGGCAGTGTGGGCAGCTGCCCCGGGGCTGTCAGAGGAGGGGTGGGGGGCCCACATCAGTGTGGAGTCAGTGGAGATGGAGGGAGAGAGGTAGGCTTCACTGAATTTGGTGACTGATTGAATGTAGGTGTGGGGACAAACGGAAGTCAACGTCCCTGGCCTGGCCCCTGGTCTGGGTGACCATTCACATAGCCCGGGATGGCTCCCTGAGCCCCATGCAGGCATCCTCCTGACTCCAAAGTCATTTTTATTATTTTCCAGTGTGCAGAGTACCCAGAACTGAACTAATAAACAGCAGCAGTTCTGCTTTAATGAGCAGAAAAGAGTAATTTGTAATTAGCATATACATTATTTGTACCTAATGAGTGCTTTCCAAAGTCCTTGTGGGGGTTGTTTGTCTTCCTAAGTATTTAAAACCCCCTCCTCCCAACCATCTTGTTTATGCTGTTTATTTGTACTGTTCCTAAAAATACAAGCGAGGACACACACGCACATTTGCACTCCTGTTCACCTGCAGCCACGTGTCGACTATCGGCAGCCAGAGGGGCACCCACAGGACCGTGCGGCCACTGCGTTCACTTATTCATAAGTGCAACCCGACACTCGTGTGTCAACACAGGCGCACAACCTCACGTCTGTGTGTAAGTGTGTGCCTGCACGTATCTATATGTGGACCCTTTCCTGGGGTGCCCAGCCCATGTGCACTCACATAGGAAGCCCAAAGGAGGAAATGTGCATCCATCAGTGTCCTGGTACACGCATGGGGATACACACATGCATGCGCAGGCACTCACCCCCAAGCTGCCAGGGGCCAGGGATTCCTCTCTCCAAGTAGTGATGACATCAGGCCTTTATCATTTTGGCCTTGTGCAAAGAGTTGAGGTTCTGAGGCTCCCCGCTCTTGCTCACAGCACCTTGCCTTGTACAGGCGGATCAGGTACCATTAAGTAATGCGACCTCCCAGTTAGGCTCCTGGCTGCCTGGGCTCATGAAAGTTCTGGAGAAGACAGGTCCTACACACACCATACCTACAGACCTGCACAGGGAGGTCAGAAGTGGACTTATGCCTCCTGGGGCCAGGGCTTGGCTCAGGGAGTCAGCCCGAGGTAGGTAACACCACATTTTCTGCTTCCTCCCCTCCAGCAAAAACTGCACAGTGGTAAGGAAGAGCACCAACAAACCCGTCCTAAACACTGATCATGCCGTGGGATTTTACCCACGTTGACACATAGACTCTTTTGACCAGAATATTGAGGTCAGCCTTATTATCCTTGTTTCGCAGTCACTGACCCAGGAGCTCAAAGGAACGCCAGTATTTGTGCAAGGCCCTCCAGAGGTAGGCTTGAGCCCAGATGAGTCCCTTGCAGGATTTGACCTCTGCTTCTCCTCAGCAAAGCACCCCGTGCCCTGCCAGCCCCGCCCCGCACAGGGGAGGCTGGAGCAGGTAGGAGAGGATGACAGAGCTGCCCAAGGTTCTTGGTGCCTCTGACCGCCCACCAGGCATTCCCAGGAAGGCTGAAGAACAAAGAGGAGGTACTCTGTTCACCCACAGGCCAGAGACAGTCCTTCCTGGAGAAAACACAACTTATCTTTTCTGACCTTGATGTTTGCTTTTGGTGGGGTTCCAGCAAGGCAGCGGGTCAGGTCTTCCTTTGTTGGGAAGATCGCAGTGGTTCCTGAGGTCAGGTCTCTCCTGGGTGCCAAGTTGCTAAGATCAGGTAGATTGCGTCTGCAAAAACTCAACACTGAGGTACTATCCCAAGTGAAAAGGGGAAGCACCCGAATTTTTGTTATTTTGTTAGAAAATGCCACATTCCTTAAAAGTTGCTAAGTTGTGTGGTTGGTTACCTGCCCGTCTTTCGCCTCTTATCCTGGGGCAGGCTCTGTGCTGGGACCTGGGTGCCCACTCTGCTGACGAAGGCCCCGAACCCCTTTTGGCTCACATCGTTGGGAACGTTCTAAAGAAAAAACAAGTACAAATGTTCTTACTGCTATTCTTTCGTTGGAGCTTTAAAATACCTTACAACGGAAGTAAAAATACTACAGTAAGCAGTGACAACAGCTGGTTTACCGAACAGCTACTCTCAGCCAGTCCCACCATGGCCTCCGTGTGCTCGATGTTTCACGAGCAACGGTTTATTCAGTTCTCACTGGGAGTCTATCAAGTTCTGGTCCGAGAACGGGCTATCATGGCTCTGGTTTTCCTGCTGAGAAATGAAGGATCAGTGCGGTGATGTGACCCGAGCCACGTCTGCAGGTCCAGGCCTGCTGACTCTTAGGACCAATGTCCTGTCCCCGCCAGGATGGACAGAGTCGGGTTCGGGTGCCAGGAAACATGTGCCTGGTGCATGCTCCTAGTCTCTGTGCCCTAAAGCTGACACAGCAATGCTTTCCAACCCAGTCATCTGGGTGTGTTGACTTCCAGCCAGGGACTAGGAAAGGGGGCCATGCTGGTCCTGTATGTTTAACAGAGTTTGCCAATTTCTGGGGCATTACACCCTGGTCAATTTCAGCGACCTCCTGGAGAGCAGGAGGAAGGGGGAGAAGGATATTTAACAATTGCATGTTTAATGCCTGGCTCTCTGGCTCCAGCCCATTGTGGAGCCCAAGGTCCCAGCAATTAACCTTTTGCTGCTTCTGGGCTCAAACGGGGCCAGGCCGTGGGAACAGAGCACCAGAAAGATATTTCAAGGTATTCTCCATTGCCTCAGCCTGGATGGGGCTGATGGTGTTTAACTTCTTCCTTTGCCTCCCTCAGGGAGAAAACAAAGAGTGGATCCCAGAAAGGCGGGGGCCTCTAATCTCTCAGTAAAAGCCTTTGAAAGGAGGGGAAGGTGGCTAGGTCTGCCACAGAGAGCTGGCAAGCCCAGGTCTCCAGGGATCGGGGCCAGGGGCTCCATGCGCGACGATTGGAGCAGTGCTGGCCGGCCGGGAGGAAACGGCTGGCGGAAGCCCTCCCGGACCCTCTATCCTGTCTCTGTCACTCCCACACAGATTAACGAGCCCCAGGATGCCCTTGGTGTTGGGCAGCCATGCTCGGGGCCTCCCCAAAATAGACAGGACGCCTGGTGCCTCTCGCCACTGTCCCAGCTATTGTCTTTATGAGCCTGGTGGGTTCAGGGATCATATCCTAACACTTCCTCTTCATGCTTAATCACTATCCTGATGGATAGCCACTCACACAGAGAGCCTGGGGGGTGTTGAGGGCAATGCAAACTCTGGGCAGCCAGGCCTCCGTCGTGTGCATCTGAGGGGAGCCGGCATGGATGTGGCTGCATCCGGAAAGGGGCAAATGGGGCCTGTTAGCCTTAAAAAATGGAAGTCATTTTGCCAGCAAAAAGGGGTTTATTTGGCAATAGCAGAGAATTACAACTGGGAATGTGCAAGCTATGGCAAAAACCATAGGCAAGTCCGACAAAGGAGAGGAACATTATTTTATGGAGAAGAAGGAGGAAGTTGGGAGGGGTTGTTTGAAGGAGAAGGTCCTCTGGAGAAAAGCAGTTCGGGGTGGTGATGGTTTCTGACTGGCTGAGTTGCAGGGGTGGGGGATTTCCTATAGGGATGCCGTTATACCTTTCCCTGGTGGGACCGGTCCTTGAGGATTCTTTCCTGTTGAGTCTCTTCTGTTGGGGTCTGTAACTGATCATTCTTCCTGTGACTGATAAAGAGTGGAGTGGCTGCCCCTTGCGGCCTCCCTTCTCGCCTTCCTAGTCCGCTTTAATAACGTCTCCCTTTATTATTTTTCACAGACCATCGTGGAGATTCTTTTTGGCCTAGGCTGACCGAGGGGGGCATTGGGCTCCAGTTGGTTCCATGGGGTGGGGGCGGTGCGTGGGCCAGAGTCAGCCACTAGGGGGCAGGCCCTGACAGCAGGTGGACCAGGCTCACCCCTATCAAAGCTCAAAATGACTGGAAGGACAGCCACACAAAGTGGCCTGCTCTGGGTCTTATCAGCTCCAGAGAGCCAAGGCCCAGGGAGGTCTGGGAGGTGAGGACACTGGAGATAGGCAGCCATTGGTAGATTGCCTTGTCTTCCCTGTCTGCAGTAATGGGATGGTGATGGGCTGCATTAGGGTCTGGACAGAGATGGGAAGTGGCTTCCCCATGCTGTGGAAAGGGTCAGGGGCAGGATGAAAATCAGAGACAGAGAAGGACAGGTCTGGGTCAGAGTCAGCAGCTGGCAGTTTCAGGCACGAGACACGAGACAAATGGGGGCATCCTGGCTGAAGGGTGTAGAAGCCCCGAGGGCCTTTTTTGGTTGTGTCCTCTTGGGCCTGCCTGGCCAGGCCTGCTTAGCTTTTTTCCAGTTTCTCCAAAGAAGTCCCTGTCCTCCCTGTTCTTAGCCCTGGTAGTTTATGAGCCCTCTGAACCAGCTACCTGTCCAGCATAGAGCTTTCCAAAGAGGTGCTAGTGGGCTGAGGCTTGGCGTTCATACTAAGGAGAGAAGACTGCGGAGCCCAGATACAAGTGAGAGGCCTGAAAGAGCCAGGGGCCTGTGGCCGTCTGTCCTGTCCACCCATCCCTCTGTCCATTGTTCATCTATCCGTTCCACACCATCTATGAATCTGTTCACTCAGTGTGTGTCGTATACCAGGCCCTCTTCTAAGTCCCGAGAATACAGCTGTGAACATGACAGAGAAAGCCTCTGGCCTCATGGGAAACCGCATTTGAATGGCAGTGTCCCAGAGAGAAGCCAAATCACTAATCGTGGCATAAAGATAGGAACAGGTCAGTCTTCTCTTAAACTCTCAGGGCAGCAAGCACCCCTCACCTCCAGCCCTGATTCAGGCAGACGTTTACAATATATACAGACGTAGCCAAACACCTGCATACCTGTGCACGCTCACAATGCATTCCCTCAGACACCAATATGGCCAGAGTCACAGCGCGTGTACCCATTCGCACTTGAATGCATAGCTATCTAAATACTTGTGCACACGTGCACACAAATTCTCACATGCACACATCTGTGGGCACACGAGGACTTGCACATGTTTGCATAGGGTATGCACATGCTTGACCACACACAGGTACTACACTGGCATGTAGGCATATAAGTACATACGAATGTGCACACTTGGGACAGTTGGGATCTGTAGACACAACACACGTGCCCACATGTACGCCCATCCAGGCCTAGAGCCCGTGAGCAGACATGCAGGTGCACGTGCATATCAAAGCCCCCTCTGACTTTGACCTTTTCCCCAAAGCCCCCACACCCTACCATTTCGCCAGCCTATCCTGGGGAATTACCCATATCTCTGACAAGAGAATGGGTTACTAATGCAGCCACAGAGCTGTTTTGACACTTTTGACGAATAACATTCAATACTATTAATTGGAACAATTGCTTTTCATTTAACTAAATCACGGGAATTGCTAAACTAAATTGAAACGGAATGTAATTTTGCCGCGCGCTGCTTTAATATGGGCCTCTAAATGTCTTCTCCCTGAAGGATTAGTAACTTAATCACCCACCAGTGATAACTGCTTCCCAGGCTCAGCTGGGAGGCTTCGTGCTCAGCAGCAGCCTGGCTGGGAACGGGCTGGGCGCCGGTGGCAGCTCCTCCCGCCCTGGGCTTCCTCTCCTGCATTATTCATGGCGAAGAACATGGCTTCCTCCCTTCTCTGATTCCAGCAGGACCCTCAGAGATCATCTCCATCGTCCCTGGACTCTGTCCCTCTGTCTGTGATCTGGCCCGGGGGTCTGTCATCCTGGGAGTCTGAATGTGGCCTTCTCTGAGCCTTGAGGAAATTCTTTGTCCCCAGAACACTGGCCCTGGAATCCTGGGGTCTTTTGGACTCCAGGGGCAGCCTGGAGCCCGGCCTAGCTCTGAGATAGGTTGACACGGCCCCGTCCGCTGCCTGGGAGAGCAGGAAAGGCCCCAGCCCGGCGGTCTGCTGGAAGGTGACTAATTATCCTGGTTTGCTTGAGACAGAGGGATTTTCAAGATGTGAAACTCTCAGTGCTGAGGTGGGACAGTCCCCAGCAAATGGGGGTAGCTGATCACCCTAGCTATGGGGCTATCTGTGCTTCCAGTTAGAAGTCTTCCTACTGAGTGCGTACTGTATGCTAAGAGCATGACATACATGATCTCATTTCATTTTTGAAACCATTTTATGGGGATAAATTCTGTTAATTCTGTTAACATACTCGTTTAGAAATGAAAAAGCCGAGACTCCGTTTCTGTAGCCTTCTCTAAGATCTCGCAGGTGTAAACTTAACACCAGTGATAATAGCCGCTGGTATTTATAGGAGCTTTCTCTGTGACAAGCCTCTGTGGCTAAGAGCTCAACATGCATGTCCCCAGCAACCTTGAAGATAGGCCTCATTTCTATCATTCCCATTTTATAGATAAGAAAACTGAGGCTCACAGGAGTCAAGGTTATTGCTGGCCAGTGCCAGAGCTGTGCTTCTAGACGCAGGACTGTGTCCCCTCCCAATGCCCACTGTCTTGGCTTATCTTTCAGGCCATCTGGGGGCCTCCCAGTTTCTTCTACCTTAGACCGTCTGGGGAGACCCCTGGGCTTCTGGAGGTGAGACCCCCAGCATACTGGAGTCAATGACTTAAGTGTGGCATCCTATAGGCTCAACTCCTGCCTGTGGGTATCCAAACTAGGCATGAGCACTCCCTGGATGAAGGTTTCTAGAACTGCCACCCCTTCCCATGGCCAGTGACATGGAGGCTCCCATTGGGTCCTGGAGTGGATTCTACTCGTGACTATGGGTTCTTGAGTTCTGTTAGACCGTCTTCTCGCCCACCCTGCTGAGCTTAGGCCTATAGCACCAGCCTCCTTGTAGGCCTCTGGACCTACCTCTGCATTCCCTCCCTCTCCCCTGCCCCGAGGTTGCTGGACATTTCTAAATGTGTCTCTTGAGTCGTCACTCCAAAATGCATGCTTAAAGAGGAAGGCGCCCATTCCAGGAGGGAATAACGTTCCCGAGCCCCGATGAAGAGCTAGACACTGTGCCAGGCAACTGGTGTCTGTTCTCGTCGAATCCCACAGCATCCCGGGGCTGTCGTTATTCCCATTTCATAGTTCAGAGAACCGAGGCACTGGAGTGAAGGCATTGCCCAAGTTCGTGCACTGGGTGGATGGCAGGCTGAGCTTTCAGACTCAGGCTGTTTGATTCCATACACCTGATTCTCTCTCTGGGCCGGGACTACCCTTCTTCGGCATGTGGCTCTTGGGAGTTCCAGCTTTCTCTGGGTCCCTGGAGAGGCAGGGTGGTGACGCTCTCAGGATCTGTGCACAGATGCACGTGGGCAGGGAGCTCCAGGGGGTCTTGTGGCTTGTGAGACCTTGGGCTGAAATCCATTCACCTTCCTATGTAACGTGAGGGTGCACGCCGTCCCCCCTTTGCAGCCCTGTTGGCTGGTTGCAGGAGGAGCTGGGCTCAGGGCCTGGTGTGGAGCAGAGGCTTAATAAATGGTGGCTACCATGATTATTTTATTCTTTCTGACGGTTTGGAAGGAGGTTCTCCAGAGTTCAACTGTGCTGACTGTCAAGCCTTGCCTCCCCGTGCATTTTACGCTGCCCGTGCCCTTGAGTTTCCCATTAACTTAATAGGGCTGGACATAAAGGAGCCAGTTGTTCATGGGATCCCAGAGTCAATCAACAATCTACCCTTCACTGCTCCCATTCACTGAAATCGATATGTATTGATTGAACACCCAGGCTGCGTGGGGCCCTGAGGCCGCCCTTGAGGTGGTTTCATCCTCCCGCTGAGCCAGGAGGAGGAGCCACCAGAGCGTTTCTCCAAGTGTGGCCCCGGACCAGCAGCCCCAGCGGCATCTGGGAACATGGGATAAAACACGAATCCTTGCAAATTCCAAGCCCTACTGAATCAGAAGGCAGGATGCAGGCACTGGCGTTTAATGAGTATTCCAGATCATTCGAAGGCACACTAAGGTTTGGGAAACATTGTTCTCAAGACGAGAACACAGCTGTTTTCTGAGAGGGACTGGCTGTGGGATCTGGGGGAGAAGAGTGGGAGCCAGTGGGTGGGACCTCTGGGGAGTCGGCGGGGGGGGGGTGCCTTGACCCATGAACTGCTTTCCTTCTCAGTCCTGGGCCGAGGGGAGGAACCGGGCTGCTACTCGCTCACGCGGTACCCCCTGTGAGTCAGACACAGGTGTCCCTTCCTCTGGCTGGAAGCTGCTGGTAGGTGGGGCAGGGCCTGGATTTCCATCTTCATTCACTCCCTCTGTGTACCAGGCTCAGGCAAAGTAGGAGGAGGGCCTGTCCTTGCCCCGGGTGTTGGCTCCTGGGGTGCTGGACCTGCAGCCAGGGGGCGTCTCCCTGCTGCAGACTCTCCCCGGGCCTCAGGCCTCAGTGGTCCCTCCATGAAACAGGCTGTAGAGACAAAAAACCCTAGGGGGAGACAGGGCATTTGAAGCATAGTTATGAAGACAGCAACCCACGGACTGGAGGAGACATCCCGCCCTGAGCCAACGCTAGAGGAAATAAAATAGGCGTTTGATAGGCTCTCGACATGCAGGTCCCTCCGGAGCCCGGTCCTCCTGCCAAAGACAAGTCAGCGAGACACTGATGGAGAAATCGAACAAGCCGTGGAGTGTGGCCGGGGAGCGAGAGAATGTTCGGGGCCCCCAGCTACCCTAATTGGCACCTGACAGGCAGCCTTCTGCCTCCTCCAAGGGACCCTCTCAGGCCACACTCCCGTTCCCCCTGCACAGGCTTACCTTGGGCTTCACCAGTTCTACGTTCTGGCCTGCAAGGAACAGCCTTCCCCCCTCGGAACCCTCGGTCTGCCTTGCTCTCCTGTTCTTAGGGTCTCGTACTTTCCCTGCATCCCAGAAGCCTTCCTGGGTTTTGGCTTCAGCTGATCATCCAGAACATGACTTTACTTGTTCCTGGGGGCTCAACTGGGGCCATTCTTTATCCATATTCCCCTCTCTTCCAGAAAGTGACTTCTTGAATGTAGGGGACTACCCGAGTGTCTTCGTTTTCTGTCTTCCCAACCGGGAGCCTCTTAGAGCAAGGCCGGGTCTCTCTCTGTAAATGAGTTTCCCTGCTCTAACATCCCCTGCTCTCTGTTTTCTACAAAGTAGAGGGAGTGAAAGCCCTTCCTGTTCCCAGGGGCCCCTAGACCGGCCTCGAGGGCACCTGCTAACACCTGGGGGCCCACTGCTGCAGCGGGTCATTCTGGGGCTGCTACTCATCTCACCGCCCCAGACGACGGTCTGGGCCTCACAGTCCCTAACACATGCCAGAGAGCCTGCTCCCTGCCAGGCCAGCTTCTGGAGGGAGTCCGTGGGGGTGGCTGGACCACCTGCCTCCATCCTGGTGCCCTTGGAGACTCATCAGACTTGTTTCTCTTGTCTCCATACTGAGGATGCACCAAGTGTCATTTTTTTTTTTCTGGCTCAGAAGTGGATAACGCCCCAGTCCTACACCCTCTTTGGTATAACGAAGAGCGGACAGATGGTTCAAAGAGACTGATATTGAAGACGGAAGTGGAGCTCCTGGGAGAGGGAGTTTCTCAGGCGGGCTGTGAATGGGGCTCTGGCTAGTGGCGGTTCCATTAAAAACTTGTGCTCTGTCAGCCGGAGAATTCTGTGAAGATTGCGTTTGCTTTCACGTTCCTTGGTGGTCTTCTTTAACATTGAACATAAATTTCACATAAACTTTCTTCTCTTGGGTCACAACTATCTTCTCACTCCTAAGACCAGGTAAATGCAAATGCCATCTTCTCTGGGTCCTGGGACCTCTGACGCCACGAGGCACTGCTCTCCTGCCTCTTCCTCCTCTCCTGCCCCTCCCTAGGCTCTTCCTCTACTTTCACATGGACACCTTCCAAGGATGCCCTTCTGGGCTCCTTGACCTTTCTCCCATTTCTCTTGAGCTCTTCAACCACCCCCATCACCTCTGCACATGGCTTCCATATTCCCCTCCCTGCTTCCTGAGAGCTCCATTCCTGGGGACGTTTCTAAATGTGGTCCCTGCCAGGACGTCAAACCCAGCACATGCCCAGACTAAACCCTGTGTCTTCCTTCTCACACCAGCTGTAGCTTCCAGCCTCCCTCTTTCTGTTGAAAATAGTTCCACCTAGTCTTGAAAATGAAAGTCACTAAGGTTTCTTTCTTGTCTCTATTTCCATCTCTTCCAAAAATCTGATTGGCATTTCCAGAATTTCTCTGCCATGTCTTTTCCTTTCCTTTCCTAGTTGCCCTTCCTGAGGTCTGGTTCCTCACTTCCTCACACCCTCGCCCCATTGAGGTCTTCCCCCCATGGGTGGCTTTCTATCCCGTGCACCTGACACCAGTTGCCAAGGTCATCGTTCCATTGTCCGGGCAGGATCATGTCACTACTTAGCAATCCCCTAGTGCAAATGCCAACTTCTCTTTGAATCTTCTTGTTGCGGAGGGTCACATGAGGTAGGGCATGCATTATGGAGCCAGAAAGATCTGGGTGACATTCTTTTTTTAAAAAGAATTAAAAGAGAGAGAGAGACAGAGACAGAGACAGAGAGAGAGCAAATAGAGGGAGAGGGAGATAAGCAGATTCCCCACTAAGCAGGAAGCCCAATGCTCGGCTCAATCCAAGGACCTGAAATCATGACCTGAGCTGAAATCAAGAGTCCGATGCTTAACCAAGTTAGCCACCCAGGCGCCCCTCTGGGTGACATTCTGACTTATTAAGTGAGCACCCAGGAGAATGAAAGTGGTTTCCCGGACAAATTCAAGCATAGGTAATTTTATGATTACTTTTTATAATTTCCAGATCATCTTCCCCATTTCTCTCTCTCTCTCTCTCTCTCTCTCTCTCTCTCTTTTTATATCTAGCTATTTTGGTATATGCCTTCTCTTTCTTCTTCACTTCTTAAGTAGAATCAACTTGGATTTTTTAAAAGCACTAAAAACTAGAACATGTCAACTTGCCTGGTTTCAGTGGCCACAGCTATAATTAGATGTCAATTCATAGCATCACTGTCTTTCTTCCTACTTGGGCAGGAGACAGCCTACTGACCATCAGAACCCACCCTCTTTTTTCTCTTTTGTCATAGAAGTACTGGGTACATGGTTACCCAGTTAGACTTAATCTCCTTTTTTATCTTTTCCTTCTTAAGATACTGAGATTTGGGGGTCTGGTACAGCTTGCTAACTTGTTCTACCAAATATATTACTTATTTCATGTGGCAGGCACAATTTCTAAAATAACCCCCAAAGATACCCCACTATAATACCCAAAACTTGTGAGAGAGTATGGTGAAATACTACTCCCATGATTATGTTATATGGCAAATTGATCTTAAAATATGGAGATTATCCTGGATTATCCAAGTAGATTCAGTACAATTATATGGCCCTTAAGAGTGGTGAACTTTCCTTGGCAGTTAGCAGTAGGGGAACCCAGAAAGAGTCGAAGCAAGAGAAAGACTCAGTGTGCTGTGGCTAGTTCGAAGATGCAGGGGCCCACAGCTAGGGGATGTGGGTGGCCTTTAGCAGCAGAGTGTCATCCCTGGCTAGCAGTCAGCAAGGAATCCAGGACCTCAGATCGATTGTGGCTGCAAAGAATTGGATTGTACCCTCAACCTGAATGAGCTTGGAATTAAAATTTTCCCCAAGCCTCCAGATAAGTGGTCAGCCTGGCTAACAGTTTGATTTCTGCCATGGAATACATTGACTAGAGAACGAGATGAGCCCACTTGGACTTTTGACCGCTATTCTGTGAAATATAAAGTGGGCGTTGTTTTCAATCACTGAGCTTGTGGTAATTTGTTATTCAACAATAAAACCAATACAATCCCTTAAAGGCAGTGGCTCCGATCTTATTTGTCTCAGATAAGTATCTGTTCTCTGTGAAGTCCAAGGATAGTGTGTGGCATGTGAGGGCTTGTATAGTTTTGGTTGAACGAATAAAGGACTTGGTGTGGGAGGTGAGTGGGAATCCTTAGGGGTAGGTCAGAGATCTGCCCTCCCTTTCTGTAAAGGGCCAGACCATAAATATTTAGGCTTTGTAGGCCCTTTAGTTATCTACTCAACTCTGTCACTGTCAGGCAAAAGCAGCCAAAGGCAGTGTGTAAACAAATGTGCATGGCTGGGTTCCAATAAAACTTTATTTAAAACAGATGGTGGGCCAGATTTGGCCTGTAGGCCATAGGGTACTAGCCCTCTTACAGAGCGCTGGATCTTTGATCTGGAATTTGCACCTAAAGATATGGGATCTTTTGCATAGAACCCCCTGTTTTGAAGGAACGTTTTATGGACAGAAACAGTTTCTAGAAAGCAATACTTAGTAATCCTGCAGGTTGCCTTTTCTCTCTGTTCATTGTCTCCTTTGCAATGTAGAAGTGCTTCAGTTAGTTTGATGTGGTTCCATTTGTCTAGTTGTGCTTTGGGTGTCATATCTGAAAAATCATTGCCATGGTCAATGTCATGAAGATTTTCCTCTTTGTTTCCTCCTGGCAGGATTGCAGTTCTGGGTCTTGTGTTTTAATCTTGAATCCGTTTTGAGTTGGCTTTTACATGCGGTGTGAGATAAAGGTCTAATTTCATTCTTTTGCATGTAGATATTCAATTTTCCCAACACCATTTGTTCAAGAGACTGCCTTTTCCTTATTGTCTATTCTTGGCACCCTTGGGGGAAATCGGTTGTTCATGTATGTGTGGATTTATTTCTGGGCTCTCTATTCTGTTCCATTGGTCTATATGTCTGTTTTTGTTGTTGTTGTTTTGTTTTGTTTTTTGGCCAGTATCACAAAGTTTTAAATGGGAGAAAATATTTTCAAGATATGTATCTCATAAGTGATTAATATCCAAAATATATAAGGAACTCTTTTTTTTTTTAAGATTTTAATTTATTTGACAGACAGAGATCACAAGTAGGCAGAGAGGCAGGCAGAGAGAGAGGGGGGAACAGGCTCCCCGCTGAGCAGAGAGCCCGATGTGGGGCTCGATCCCAGGACCCTGAGATCATGACCCGAGCTGAAGGCAGAGGCTTAACCCACTGAGCCACCCAGGGGCCCCATATATAAGGAACTCTTACAACTCCATAGCAAAAACGCCCCCCACAAACAAATGACACCCTCTAATGAGCTGATTAAAAAGTAGGCAAAGGACCTGAATAGACATTTCTCCAAAGAAGACATACAAATAGTTAGCAGACATAAGAAAAGACGTTCAGGATCACTAATCGTCAGGGAAATGCAAATTCAAATCACAATGAGATATCATTTTATACCTACCGGGATGGCTCTTACTAAAAAACCAAAGTTAAGTGTTGGTGAGGATGTGGAAAAATTGGCACCCTTGTACACTATTAATGGGAATGCAAAGTGGTGTAGTCACTACGGAAAACAGTACTGCGGGTCTGCAAAATTTAAAAATGGAATTACCGTATAATTAAGCCATCCCACTTCCGAGTATCCAAAAGATTTAAATCAGGATCTCGAAGAGGTATCTGCAGTCCATGTTTATGGCAGCATTATTCACAATAGCCAAGAACATGGGAACAACCAAAGTGTGCATCCACAGATAAATGGATGAAGAAAATGTGGCCTATACATGGAATGGAAGGTAACTCAACTCCAGAAAAGAAAGGAATCCTACCACGTGTGATAACATGGGTAAGCTTCGAGGACATTTTGCTAAATCAATGAAGCCAGTCGCAACAGGACAAAATCTGTGTGAGTGTATTTACAGGAGGTATCAGAAATAGTCAAATTCATATAAAGAGAGTAGGACGGTGGTTGTCAGGAGCTGAGGGGAGGGGGACACTGGGATTGCTAGCCAGCGGGTGGAAAGTTTCAGTTACGCAAGATGAATGAGTTCTAGAGATTAGTTCATTGCTGTGCCTATGGACCCTGGATTGCACACTTCCATTTCTGGTAAGCAGGTAAATCTCATGATGACGAGTTCTTAGCACACAAGAAAGAAAGGAAATATTTGGTCAGTCTTGATAGTCATTGTCATTCCAGAACACGGGGAGCTTCTTGGTTTGTAGGGAAGCGAATCCCATGTGAAAAGGTCCCTTCGCTTTATTTCGCTTTGGAGAATTCTTCCATCCACATGGCCTTAGTTAGCTCACCCTCTTTCAGGGAGGAGAGCCCAGCCTTACTGCCCGCCAGCAGGTCCCAGCCTGTGGTGTTGGCAGGTGGGGGGGCTCCCTCCACGTGCGTTCCTCTGAGCCCCCCACCCGGTGCCTGCAGCCTGAGTGAGCTCCCCCAGCCAGCCTCTGGCAGAACTGGTACATCGCTTCTGGGCCTGCCTGCCCATCCTTCATGAATTTTTATTAAACAAAACTGTAAGCAGATTGATTTTGTCCTCTTTTATTGCATTTTTATTTAATTCCCTTCCATGGTGGAGGCTCCATCATGTTACTGCAGAGTAAATCACTCCGGGGCATCAGGCCAGCGCCGTGGAGAAGGGCAGGGTCTGGCTTCCCAAGAGCACATTTACCGCATAAGAACCTTTATTAGCGGAGAGTCATTGATTTTTTTTTTTTCTTCAGGTCACAGCCCCTTCGCCATCCTCTAAGTAAGAGAGTATCACAAAGTTATAGGGGATGAGAGATTCTGTGAGGCCAGCGTCTTGGGGTGGAGGCTCGTTTCCAGGCTTGAGAGCACCCGCAACCCCCACCGTCCTGGACTCCCCCTACTGTGGGCGTGTGAGAACCGTGGAGAAGGAGGAGTGAGGCTGGATTACGGGGTGGTGCCTGAGAGTGGAAGGGAAGATTAAGTCCAGGAACAAAGCAACTTAACATCATTCAAAAAAAAAAAAAAATCTAGACTGGTTCCCGTTTAGCCACACAACTTTGCATACAAAATCAGAACCACGAGAATTAGAAATCAAAGCTTCTCCTTTGGTTTGGGGTTTTAGTCTTAGGAACTGGAGAGTTTGGGAGAAGGTTTTGGAGCAAGGCTATGATACGTGTTTATTCTCTTTGTTTCAGGAGGCTTCATCTGGTAGCGGGATGTAAAATGGATTTGAGAAGAGTTCAGGGATGGGGTTGGAGGCTAGAAACCAGGGCTTCCGGTGAGGGGCTAGTGGTGTAGGCATAAGGCCATGGGAACCAGAAATGAAGTGGAGGAATGGTAGAAATGGCCAGCTGGAGACACATTACCCAAGAAGGGAGCGGTCAGAAGCGACTCAGGGTTTTCTGGTCACCTGCAGAAGGAAGTTACAGCAGAGAAGCAGGTTCGGGCAGAGGAAAGGGGAGCTGAGCTCTATGCTCGCTCATTTAAAAAGTAAAAGAGATGCACGCATGCTTGTTACTGCAAAGTAAGGTAGGCAGGTTGCAGAAACATCAGAGACAGGTCTCCTAGAGAAAATATAAACCATCTTCAGTCTGTCCGCCACAATTTGCCTTTGCTCAGACATTTTCATATGTATCCTTCTAGGTAGACAAAGAAAAGGAATCACGCGGCCCAAGTTTCTTCAAAAATATGATTCTTTTTCTTTTTAAAGATTTTATTTATTTATTTGACAGACAGAGATCGCAAATAGGCAGAGAGGAAGGCAGAGAGAGAGGAGGAAGCAGGCTCCCTGCTGAGCAGAGAGCCCGATGTGGGGCTCGATCCCAGGGACCATGACCTGAGCTGAAGGCAGAAGCTTTAACCCACTGAGCCACCCAGGTGTCCCCCAAAATACGATTCTTAATGGTTGCCTATTACCTTATCATCTGGATACACCAAAATTGATTTCGCCGTCTACGTATTGCTGGACTCTGACTTGATTTACGGTCTGTCTGTCCTATAAATAATACTGTCTTGAACATCTTGCTGCATGCATTTGTGTCTGTATCTCTGATAAATTTCTAAAGTAAAATTACTGAGTTAAAGGTTATAATCTTTTTAAAGGCTCTTAATTCATATTGTCAGATGCTCACTAGACACTGATATAGTGTCCATGCGTGTTCATTTCATAGCACATTTATCAACACTGAGATTATTTTGATTGTTTTAAATCTTTGCCAATTTTGTAGTAAAAAAGCAGAGTATACCACTGTTTCTTCAATTTTTCACTTTTTGGGTTACTAATACTTTTATGATAATTTTGGGCATGCCTGTTGATCTTTGGTTACTCTATTTCTTCCCTTTTGAGATTTGTAAATCTTTTGCCTATATTTCTACTGGAGAGTTCCTTTTCTACTTACCGATTTATGACAAGTTTTCTTACTGAAGGGATTAGAGCTTTGTCATACATGTTGGAGATTTCTTGTTTTTTTTTTTCTTCTCGGTTTTTTTTCCCCCCTCCGTTTATCATTTAGGTTTCAAGTGTTTCTGTGGTTTTTTTGACAAGTAGAAATTCTGAAGCTTTTTGTGGTCATTGCTATTAATCTTTTTTTTTTTTTTTAAGATTTTATTTATTTATTTAACAGACAGAGATCACAGACAGGCAGAAAGAGAGAGAAGGAAGCAGGCTCCCTGCCGAGCAGAGAGGCAGATGTGGGGCTTGATCCCAGGACCCTGGGATCATGACCTGAGCCAAAGGCAGAGACTTTAACCCACTGAGCCACCCAGGCGCCCTGCTATTAACCTTTTCCTTTATGTTTTTTTTTTTTTTCCTTCTGTTACATTTTGAAAATCATCATAACGAGACCAGGTAAACGACTACCTATAGCTTCTTCTAATTATTTGTGATTTTATTTCTTCAATTTATTTCTTTAGTTGACATCAGACTGGAGTTAGATGGATTTGAGTTGGGGTCCCAATTCCCCTACTTACTAGCTATGTAATCTTAAACAAGTTACTTAATGTCTTTGAAACTCCTGTTTCAGATCTGAAATGGGGTCGGTGTTTATCTCGTTGACCTGTTGTGAGCATTGCAGGAGAGGAGGCACGAGAAGTGTCTAGTACAATGCCTGGCAGACAGCAGACATCTCAGGGAAACGCTGTGATGGTAGAGCTCTGTTCAGTGTGTACAGTCTAGATTTCTGTGAGGGTTGAGCCCATGTCCTGTTTATCTCCAAATTGCGTCTCACCAAGGACACGTCTTAAAGCATATTATCACCAAATATTTGATGAATGGCTGAGATGAAATTAACTGATTGCATTTTATAAGGGCAAATAGATGCCAGCTTCTGGGAATCCACTTTAAAATGTTGAACTCATTTAGAAATGACCAGAATTGTGATATGTGTGTCTAGAATGCAGGAAAAAAAAAAAAAAAAACCCAAACAAATGAACATTGTGTTTTCATTATCCGTAGCTCACCAGCCAGGGCTGTGGGTGTGTTCCATCACCTCTGACCTTTGACTTCTGGCCCTGACCTCTGCAGGCAAGCCATGTTTCACTCTAAGTCGGTACCTAGAGAATTGTAAGAGCTGGTAGGGCCCTTTGAGGTTATTTTGTTATGTGGACTTCCAGCATTTGTTTTAGCTGCTAAACACTTTTTTCTAAAGAATGTTATCTTGAAAGCTCAGTATGTGCAACAGACCAGTGTGCAGATGGTAGGTTTGAAAGATAGGGTCAGGAGGGCATACTCCTTCTGCTGGGGGGCTCTGCACCTGCCGCTCCTTCTGACCGGAATGCAGTTCCATTCTCCCCTGTCCCACTTACCTAGTTAAGTATTACTTTCCCTTTGGGTCCTAGCTGAAATAACACCTCCTCCAGGAAGACTCCCCTGATCTTCCTCGAACCAGATGAGTCCCTCTTGCTATAGATAGATCTGTAACCCTACGTACCTATTTGCTAGCACACACACACTTGTAAATTTACATATATCACCATTCACTTCCTTCTACTAGATTGTGAATAAAATAGAGGCAGGTCTCTGATGGGTTTGTTCACTGTTATGTCCTGAATGCTGACTGAAAGGCTTGGCACACAGTGGTTTTCACTTAATATTTGATGCCTCACTGAAATGGCATCTGATCCAATCCCTTCCTTTTCCAGATATTTTCCATGCCCACTGTGTGCCAGATCCTCTTCTGGGTCCCGGCGGTGCCCCTAGGAAGGAGAGAAACGGGCTCCCTGCCCACAGGGACTGCCCGTCTCATCAGGATGGCAGGCAACCGAGGAAGATTTGCTAATTCCAATAGTGGTAAATACATCGGGCCTCTATGTAAGATTTCACTGGAACATAAAGTTCTTTTATTTTTCAATAAAATAATTGGCGAGTTTCCGGTCCAGCACATTTTGTTGGTGATAGAGGCAGCGAGGAAGAGTGGAACCCGGGAACTTCTCTTGGTGGCTCATTCAGGATGGGAGTGTCTCGGAGGCCCAGCCATCCTGTCGGGATGGAGGATTACTCTCTGGTGAATCCTGGACTCGTGCCCTTCCATCCAAGTGGTGATGTCTAGGAGGGCAGCTAGAGGAAAGAGAGGCCCTTGAGGGATTTTTCAGGGGCCTCGAAAGCAAATCCCAACTCTTCCCTAGGACCTGTGAGGCCTGTGCTGATCAGGTTCCGTCTCCCCACCCATCTTCATTCTGTTCCACTCGCTCTCATGTTGCAGGTGTCCATTTCAGGTCAGATCTGAATTATTCCCGATGGCTAATCAGGGAGGTTACTGACGGATGCGCTGTCCGTAAATGCTGTGAAGGTCTGTGACACGGGTTCCGACAGCAGTTGTCTCCCACTTGGAGGCTGCCTCTTCACCTATCCCTTCCAGAAGACGCTGGCCCACGGCTTGTTCCTTGGCGGGCCCCGGTGCCAGCTCTGGCTGGGCCACCCAGGCACCCCCTCCCAGAGGAGGGCTGCTGAGGGCACACGACCCCAGCAGACAGCTCCCGGGCTTACTTCTTTTGCTGTGCCAGGCTGCCAGTGCCAGCCGAGGAGGAGGCCCCCTCCTGCCTCTGCTTGTTTGCCGTGATTGTTATGTAATGTTCGGCAGCAGGAGGTAAATTCCTCTCCAATTTCCAGGCCCGTTACAGCGCATGAACCCCACCATGGGGAGCCACAGTGATTGAGCTCAGCAGCCAGGTCCCATGCTGAGTGTCATAAATCAGGCCTATTACCCGCTCCTCCTGGCAGAAGCCACCGCCAAGAACCTGCCCATTCCGCACGGAGACCCAGCCACCTCTGCACGCTGTAAACCAGGGCTGGCGTATCCGCCGGGAGTCTGGGGCTCCATCTGACATCCTGCCTGGGGGTTGCCCTGAACGTTTCTCTGAAGGGATGGGAGCTCTTGCTGGTGCATCTCAGACCTGAGGTCCCACAGCCTGAGCCTCGAGGACCAAAATCACCACGTGCTCACCGGCTACCTGGATTTCCTGGGGTGGCTGCCTTCCATGTGCTTCAATACACATAAGGACCTCCAGGGAACTTGTTAAAAACACGCATTCCCCGCAGTGCCTGGGTGGCTCCGTTGGTTAAACATCTGACTTTTGATTTTGGCTCAGGCCGTGCTCTCAGGGTCCTGAGAACGAGCCCTGCCTGCGTCAGGCTCTGTGCTCAGTGTGGAGTCTGCTTCAGATTCTCTCTCACCTTCTGCCCCTCCCCCTACTCTCTCTCTCTCTCTCAAATAATAAATAAAATAAATCTTTACCAAAAACCACACACATTTCCTAGCCCCATCCCCGGAGATCCATTTGGCCGTAAGTCCTCCGCGGGACACAGGAATCGGCATGTTTACAACTGTCCTGGTGATTCTGCGGCAGGTCGTTCCTGGATGGTCCTCGGAGGAGCGCGGCTTTAAGACCGACTATCCCCAAAGCAATGTCTGTAAAATGAATGCCTATAAATCTGATCCTTCTTTTCCATTTCCTTCTATCATTTCGCTGAAGATGTGTGTCCCTGGGGAAGAAGATGTGGGTTTCAAAAATCAATGGCAATCACGCTAAAGAATGAAGCAAATCTTTGACTATGACATATTTAACGGGCACTAATAATGCTAATAGCTGGGGGGGAAAGCCCCCCGGCAGGATGTTCTGCTGGGATTTAAAATGCTGCAGGGGGATCTCGCTGCTTGTTTCCCCCTGGCTCTACCTAGGACTGGGGTGACCCGGTGCTCTGCGTACACAGTCCCAGTTTATACAGGTTGTCTCAGCACAATTTTTAATACTTCCCCTTTGACTCTCAAAAAAAGTCCCAGCTTGGATGACCAGTCATTACCCTATCGATGACCCATGGGGGTGTTCCCCTGGAGACCTCCCATTTCCTTCCAAAGGGGTCTGCCTTGTGGGTGTCTCTGAAGGGTTTTGTGTAATTGATCCCAGGTCTGGAAATCACACCAAAGGATGCCCTGACTCTGAGCCAGGATAAAAGGCAAAAAGACCCTTTTTGCTGGGGAGATCTCATACTGGGGAGGAGAGACTTGTCACCTGGTGGCCAGGGTAACAGAGATGGGAAATCAGGCGTCCAGGGCAGCCTTCTTTGGGGGCCCTGTCCCCTTCTTGGGGATATTTCCTGTCAAATATCAAAACTCTGAGTAATAATAAGCCACTTGTCCCACAAAACACAGTGAACCAGGGGCAGGAGTGTTCTAGCGTCGGGGCTGGATTTGATTCCAGCACTGCCTTCTTTCCAATGGATCCATGACTTCAAGCAGGTTAACCACATAGAGCTTCGCCCTCCTTATTTGCAAAATGCGGACGATAATCTTCAATCTGGCAGAGGACTTGAGATAATGTATGTCAACAGTGAACATTTCATGGGTAATCAATACACGGTGACAGTTAATAGAATCATCCTAATGATGCCGGTATTACAAAATGAGTTTTCATATTCTAAAAATGTTTTCCAACATATTTTTGGGAAGTAATACTTTTATCTTATTTCTTCATCAATTTCTTCCCTTGGAACTCTTGCCATGAAGGCTAAGCTATGAAGCTTCCCAAGAAAATAAAAAAGATTCAGTTTAGAATAAAGATGTCCAAAAAGGGGGCATAAAACCCCAGGATGTGTTAGAAACAACCAGAAATTTCTAGGGGAACTCCAGGATTTGTTTTTTAAGGATTTTAGTGTTATGGGGGGACTGTCCAAACCCCTTAGAGAAGTCTCCAGTTCAGTAAGGTATTGGAGGCATGACAGAGTGGCTAGATCAGAAACCAGAGAGGGAAGAATTCGGGGGGATATAGCCAGGTTGGCCGCCTCCGGCTCTGTGACCCCCGAGAGACTCTGCATGCCCCGGTGGAGACACTCATGTGCCTAGGGCACATCCGGATATGAAGGTCTGAATCAGTGAAGAGCCCGCAGCATGCAGGACCTCAGGACCAGAAGCCGTGGCTACAGACCTCAGCAGCGGGTACCAATGGGAAGCCCCCAGAGAACCAGGTGGGACAGGCCACACCCAGGGGGATGTCAGCATGATGCCCAGGGTTGAGACTGAGACCCACGTCCCATTGCAATGATGTGAGTCTACATCTGTCCTTCGGAAAGGAGCAGGGGCCACGGGGCATTTTAAAAATGTTCCCAGTCACTGTAAACTTGGCCCTTCCACATTTACACTGCATGCATATGCCAGACATGCCTTGTTCTGCACAACCCAATCACACGCCTGAGTCACCTTGCCTTGGCCTCCTGCCTCCCTTGTCACCCACCCACCCACTCTTTCTCAGAGTCGTTCTCACAGGGATGCATTTTTTTTTTTTTGAAGATTTTATTTATTTATTTCAGAGAGAGAGAGAGGGAGAGCAAGAGAGTGCACAAACAGGTGGGGGGAGGCAGAGAGAGAAGCAGACTCCCTGCTGAGCAGGGAGCCCAATGCTGGGCTCTATCGCTAGACCCCAGGATCATGACCTGAGCTGAAAGCAGACGCTTAACCAACTGAGCCACTCACGCACTCTGGGGATGCACTTTTATAATACAAACCAATCAGTCCAGAGCCCATACCCTCCATTCTTCCTTATTGGGCTTTCACACTTCAGGCTGCTATCCACTTGCCTTAATGGTGCCAGGACTAGGTACCGGACAACTAGGGGCAGCCCCTGGGCCCCAGAAACCAGTGAAATGATTTAAATTAGCCAATCCTAAAACTGCTTGCCCTGCCTCATCCACACCTTCCTATAGAAACCACAACAGAGGTTCCTGTCTATAGTTCCTCAGCCTCCGGACAAGCCCTGGGGCTTCCGTGTGTGTCCCCTGCACCCCCACCCCCATGGTGTGCCATGCTTCCTCCTCTTAGAAATGGAGTAACACACTCTCTTCGGTGGTGATGGTGATTGTCTGTCTCCTGACCTGTTGCCTTTACTGTACCTCCACTTTTCTATTAATACACTATTTCTTTAAAACAGGGGGATACAGAATGTGGCAAAGAGCCCCAAGAGGGGATTTGAATTTTACCTTGACCAAATATGCTAAATGAAAGAGACTTTATTTACATATGTGTTTTATTTTTTGAGATTTAAAAGTCTTTGTCACAGTACTGGATATAACAGAACATTGTAAACACCCATACGTTCAATGACAGGCAATGAGTTAAGTAAACATTGGTCTAACCATATAATGGATATAGGAGACATTATTTATTTGAGAGAGAGAGAGGGAGGGAGCGAGAGAGAGAGTGAGAAGGTCAGAGGGATAGGGAGAAGCAGGCCCTCTGCCGAGCGGGGAGCCCGACACAAGGCTCTATCCCAGGACCCTGGGATCATGACCTGAGCTGATGGCAGACATTTAACCAACTGAGCCACCCAGACATCTACCCTTTATAGGAGACATTATTATAAAATAATGACTTGGAAGGAAAGCTTACATAATGCTAACTAGTTAAAGAAGTGCCCCAGAGCTCTGAGTTGCCCTGGATAGGAATCTCCTCAGAGCTGCTAAAGTGGGAACAGACATGATAAAGTGTCTAAGTTCAGGTTCCTGGAAGCAGAGCCTGAGACAGGGATTCTTGAGGAAATAATGTTATGAAGGAGTGCTCTCAGGGAAAGAAAGGGAGAAAGGAAAAGGAAAGCAGGATGGAGCGGGGGAAGGGAAAAAAAGAAACAAGTGTGTGATTTCCAGGTGGAGACTAGTTCCAGCCTGATCCCAGGGGGGTGTCCTGCTGTGTCAGTTGTACCATGGAATTGGTGTCAGTTATTATGAGATGAGGAGGCCGGCCTTATGCAGAACGACTGGAGGATGGACCCACCAGCCTTGTCCAGGGGACCTGGGTGTGGAACCGGTAGCACCACCTACGTAAGGTGATGCACAACTGAGAGGAGAACCCAGAGTGCATGTGGGCTTTACAGGGCTGGGAGGACCTGAGAAGTCGCTCGTATCGAGGTTCACAGTCACTCTTGGCTTCTCTTCTCTGCATCTCTTCTCGTCTCTCAGATTCTAGTCATGGTTCAATTGGACCCAAACTAGACTTGTGAACTTGAGGCAGTTCACGCACAACTTGGTCAGCTAGCTCTCTGTGATTTGTCCCGGCAAACTGGAAAGGACAAGTTGGACCCCCCGGATTCCTTTCTTCAGAGTTAAGACTTGCAAAACTGAGTTATGGAACTGAGTTGGGTGGGAGCTGGACTAAAGGGTCAAGAAGGAAGCTGGGGTGGCTGCCCTGGTCAATTTACGTAGTTAGATGAGAAAGGAGGAGAGGCGAACACGATTGGACTTGGGGTCTGCACAAAGGCACCACCTCTACCCAGCACCCCAGCTTTGCTTGGGGTTTTGCTATCATAGACATGGGGTTTGGGGATCCCCAAGGAATGTCTTTGTACACTGATTGATAGGTGCTCAGAGAATACGCAGAGTTATTTGGACCGTTATGGTATAAGAATGTCAACAATGCCAACAATCTTCATGTCATCAATCATGAAGATGATGATGGAGACGGTGTTGCTGCTGATGCTGATGATACAAGGAGAGATACAGGGATGACGGCTCATAGTAAGGACTTGTCATGTGCCACGAACAGTCTTAAGCATCTTTCCTGTATATTATTAGATCATTCTTGCTGTGGCCCCACGAAGTAAGTACTACTTTTTTTTTAAGATTTTGTTTATTTATTTATTTAGAGGGCGAGCAGGGAGAGGGGCAGAACAAGAGGGAGAGGAAATCTCAAGCAGACTCTTTGCTGGGTGCAGAGCCTGATGCAGGGCTTGATCCCACGATCTTGAGCTCATGACCTGAGCGCAAACCAAGATCTGGATGCATAACTGACTGAGCCACCCAGGTGCTCCAAGTACTGTTATTCTCCTCATATTACAGATGAAGAATCTGCAATCCAGAGAGATCAATAGATTCTTCCAAGTTCATTTGGCTACTTGGTATTGAAGTCAGAATTCCAGCTCAGCCAGCCAGCCCCAAGCATGCCATGCTATACCAAAAATACACACTACTCCCACACACGGGTACTAAGGCTTCCTGCATCCATGCAACTCTTGAGTAAAATCCCTTTTATTCTTATTCTGCTTGAACGAGTGTCTCAAACTGTCTTAGGCACCATCTCCTTATCTGAAAAGTGGGCTTGGAATTCCTAATTCACCTGGCGGGGGGGAAAGGTTAGGCAAGACAATATGGAGTAGCTGCTTGGTAGACGCCTTGCTTCTCCCAACTCTGTTTTCAGGTCGGCTGGAGGGTCAGATTCCTCCCTTCCTGTAGGAGGAGGAAGGTAAACACTGGAGCTTTGTCCTGGGCTTTCTACCCGGGTACAGGCAGCACATTTCAGTGGGGGCTCCTGGAAGGCCATTTGGACCCTGGATGGCACTAATGAAAGTCTGCACAATCCTGGCTCTCCCAGGGACTACAGGAGGGGAACAGAGCCCCCGGTTTCCACTGGCTGGATACAGGAAGTCTGGGGGAGACAGGGAGATGAAGGAAACTCCAGAGGGCCAACAGCTCTAACTCTCACAGGGCTGCGTGGTAAAGACACCGTCCTGGGAGTGAGAAGGTGCCTCCCTCCTGCTTCTACTCCCTTACATCCAGCCCTTCCTTGTCACGTTGTCTGTCCTTGCCTCCCTCTCACTCTTGTCTTCCTCCCACTCCTTTCCAAGGCCCCCTTTCTCCTTCCTGCCTTCCATCCTGTTCTTTTTTCCCCTTTCTTTCATCTTGCCGTCTTCCATCCGCCCCTTGCTTCCATCCCAATGTGCCCCTGGCTTGGCACCTGCCCATGAGGGCTTTGATGGTCTTTGGAACAAGGCTTCTCTCCTGGATAACCACTTTGCCTCTATGAGACTCTGGTTTCATCATCTGTAAATTGAGGAGAGGTGTGACACTGAACCAAGTCAGATTATCCAACCTGATTCTTTTTCCTAGAGAGTGTGCATTTTCTGCCCTACAGAATGCTATACAGCAAAGTGATGAACTATTTATGACCATAACTACAAGCATGAAACCATGCAAAAGATACTTAGACACAAGAATTTTTCCTGAGTGATTGCATTTATATGGAGGTAAGAAACAGTTACGATGAATCTATGGTGTTAGAAATCAGGTGGGGGTCCCTGGGGAGCTCAGTCGGTTAAGCGGCTGCCTTCGGCTCAGATCATGATCCCGGGGTTCCGGGATCGAGCCCCACATTGAGCTCCCTGCCCAGTGGAGACCCTGCTTCTCTCCTTCCCTCTGACTCACCGCCCCCTGCTTGCTTCTCTCTCTCTCTCTCACTCACCCTCTCTCTCAAATAAAATCTTAAAAAAAAAAAAAAGAAATCAGGTGGTTACCCTTGGTGGTGGGGGGTACTGTGACAAGAAGGGGTTCTCTGCGTGCCGAACACGTTCCACTTCTTGCCCTGAATGTTGGGTATATGCATTTGCTCATTTTGTGAAAATTCATGTTAGTATTCTCCCATGATTTGCATAGTTTTCTGTGTGTACTGTAGGAAGAACTTATGAAATACTTTGACATGAACCAAAAGATTACTGGATGCCTCGAATGGAAATTGAGGTCTTTAACACACCTGTTGTATCATAAAGAATTTGGGTGGTGTTTGTCCCCGGTACCTGAAAAGGAGTCTGTGAGCCAGGAGGTGACGCATCCTGAGGACCCCAAAGTTTGGAGCTCTCCGTGACATCATCCTATGGTTTTCTTCTTTTGGGTCATTTTGATTTGCTTCCTTTATAACAAAGCTGTTGCTATGGACTAAATGTTTACGTGCTCTGAAATTCCTATATGAGAACCGAACTCCCCAGTGTGATGGTATTTGGAGGTGGGGACCTTTGGAGGTGATTAGATCATGAGGGTGAAGCCCTCCATGGATCTAATGGATCACATTAGTGCCCTTTATAAGAAGAGAGATGAGAGAAGAGCTTACTTCCCCGTCTCTCTCTCGCATGTGAAAACACAGAGAGAATTTGGCATTTAAGCCAGAAAGAGGTTCTCCCACCAGACACGGACTCCATCATCATGTTGATCCTGCACTTCCCAGCCTACACGCCAAGGTCACTGTGAGAAATAAATATTTATTGTTTAAGCCACCTAATCCTTAACACCTTGTGAGAGGAGGCTGAGCCACTAAGGCAGCTGTAATCTGTCATCCCGAGCTGGCGGCTGGTGTCTGGCGTGAGGGCGGCCTGTGGGGCGCGGCGCCCTTACTTCCCCTGTGAAATCTGACCCAGCTCCACATAGGGTCAGAATTGTACTCGGACACCCGTCTGGGTGATCTGATTCTGTGATGCTTGGTGCCTCTCATTGTCTGTGAGCCCTTTCACGCCTCTGTGGGTCGTAGGTAACTGATAGGAATGCAAATGGTGCCTGTGTGTGGACAGGAAAGTTCTGTCTCTCCCACTGAATTCGTGAATTCTCTCCAGCTGGAACGGGATCAACTAGAAGAGTGTGGTCCTCTGGATTCTCCTTTGAATCTGTCATAACCTCTTACTGGTTCCCTAACTAAGGAATGAGGGAAATAAAATCTCCCACGGATCTTCACTTGGTCTTTGTATGAGAGCCTTGATTATATTGTCTTTTTGAAGTTTGTTCTTTAATAACATGTCCTGCTTCAATAAAAAAAAATGCAAAATGCATTTTGCCAAGCTCCACGGCAGCCCTCCTGGGTCATTGCCTCCTGGAGCCCCTGGGACTCCAGGGTGTTGTCACCAGCTTCCCTGATGAGTCTGATGCCCTTCCTCGTGGCCAGGTAACGGGGACTCTGCACTAGACAACCGCCAAGGACCCTTGCGGCTTTGAACCTCTGAGATTTGAGAACAGATTTTAAATCCCAGTTTTATGATTTTCCACCATCCGTCTCCTTCCTGTTTGGGGGAGTGTCTGGTCAGGATTTGCAAAGGAAACAAAAGGTCAGGCCCCTGCTCAGGCGTGCTTGGAAAACCTTCCAGCCAAGAATCTTCCTACATTTTGCTCTGGAATCCAATGAAAGAGGCTAACCCGGATCCGGGCAGTGCCGTGCCACCACGAGGGCTACTATAGATGGACCTCAAGAAGCCCCACTCACTCTCCTTGAGCTGTTTTTATTAAACTCCAACCCCAGTTTCGTAATGGAGTTAGTATTTTTTCCGTCCTCCTTCCTTCAATTCCTAATGCAAACAGCAATGCTCAGAAAAGCAACATTTATTAAATCAGGAGGATTACAATATCAATGGGAAGTTATCATGCAATAACCTTCTATTGATTTGTGTATTGCCAGTAATGAAATCAACTGGAATATTATTTATTAAACATATTGATTAGCAAAAAATAATTTGCAGGGACGGAAGCCTGACTCTGCAGGGGATCCCACCGAGCTCTGTGTGGACGTCCAATCTTTCCTTTTTGTTGCGGGGGAAGGAGCCAGAGTGTGCATCTGACCTCACAGAGCACTAGCCCCAAGATGTAGGGTTTTCGAGAGCCTCTGGGATGGGGGGCAGACATGCAGTTTGTAGGGCCAGCTCTCAGCATCTGTGCGATCTGCCTGGGAGGGCTGAGGATGACCTGCCGGTGTTTCTCCACTGAAAGGTTGGATAAACTGATGTGTGGGTCGTGTGGCTTCTCACTCCTGCTTATTTCTGAGACAGGTGTGGAGTTGGGAACTAAGGGATGCCTGTGGGATAGAGAACAACATTTTGGTTGCTTCCGAGAAATCCTTGAGAGAAGGATTTGGGTGCAGGCAATATTTTGGGTAGTGACCCCAGAAAGCACAGTGAGCGAGAGAGAAGGAATGGGAGACGGGGAAGGGAGCAGAGTCATCGGTGACAGGTAACTGATGGGTGTCGCCGTGGGCAAGCAGGACTCAGCCCTGCTGGGGATGATTTGAGAGGCATGTGTGGCACTCCTCAGAATCCCTCACCAGGAGGCAAAGAAGCTGGGGAATTTACCACTAGTTCCTGCTCCTTCTTGGTTGAGAGCTGCTCCTGGTTGTCTTAGTTCATCACCATCTCTGGTGTTACTGGGCTGTCCCACACACTGGCAGAGCATGTTTCCGGGCAGCATGTAGCCTCAGGGGGAAGGATACAGGTGTCCAAGGCCGGAGCCTTCTTGGTGTATGGGAACTGTCTAGTGCAGCGGTAGGATCTGGAGTGGGTGGTGTCCAGGGGATGTGAAAGGTGCTCCAACAATGTCTGCCATGGACACACTGCAGGTCAATGCAGGGTGGGTTCTCTCCAGAGAGGCCTTTGACTTCACACTCCTAGCTCATGGGATTTCCACAACCTGAATCCTCTCTCTCTCGGACAGGATCTGGGGTTTTCATGGATGAATCCGGGAGGAGCAATGACGAAATTAACACACTGTGTAGTGCTTACTCAATGTGGCTGGTCTCCTTCATCCTCATAAGAGCCTGTCGGTGCGGTGGTTATTGTCCCCATCCTGTAGGTAAGGAGACAGAATGTAAGAACACAGAGTGGAGGGAGAGGTCTGGAATTCAGGGCAGTTTGCCTGATTCCAAAGCACATAATGTGGTTCTGAGCAGGATGGCCGCGAGCACACGCTTTGGAGCTGGATGGCCGGGTGTGGGATCTCGGCTTCATTTCTATTAGTTCTGAGACCTGGAATGAGGTCCTCAACCTCTCTGATCCTCAGTTTCCTTGTCTTCTATGGGATTAACAACAGCCTCTGCCCCAGGGGAAAATGTGGAGCTTAAGTGACACAGTAGAACTCCAGATCTCTCCTGTCCCCAGTGGCCAGTTTCCCATCAACACCTTCAACACAATGGTTTCATTCCTAGCTCTGACATGACCTTTCGGTTCCACTGCTGAGGGCTTTGTGCTAGACACAGAAACGCCCCGGGGTGGGGGGGCGGGGAGTGGTGCGTGGGTAAATGGGATCAAGCTGACTGAGTAAAAAAAAGCTTCTAACAATTGTGAGTCACCTGCTGTATACCCTCTCTCCGCTCTACACCTCATTTCAGCCTTGCTCATTTTCTCTTTACAATCTAAAACAACACTGGTGTTGCTGTGCCCATTTTACAGATGAGATGGTAAGATGCTCAAGGATGGTTACAGAGCTGTGACTGCTCTGGGTTCTTGCTGGACGTGGCATGGAGGACATTCCAGTGAGACCTGTCCACATCAAGGCCACGTTAGTGTCCCCCAAGTCGGGGAAGACCTTCCTCTTCACTGTCATTCACAGACGTTTAACGCCTATGTCTCTTGTTAGCTCAAGCACATGGGTGATGACAAACGAGATTGGCTGAAGGGAGCATGCCGGCACCTCCCCAAAGTGACCTTGTGGTGAAGAAGAGGGCAGGGCCACTGCTGGGAGTGTGGACATCCCTGAAGGTCTTCCATGCCACACTCTGAAACTTGGGTGTTATTCTGCATGCCAGATATTCACATGTAAGGCACAATCCCATGGATGGACTCGGACACCTCCATGACACATGACCAGCAGGGTGGACACCTCCATGACAAGTGACCAACATGGCCACTGTATTCAGAAATACCTGGAGAGCAGTGGCTCGCTGTGGGCTGCGACATCAAGACAGAGACTACCAGGGCTGTGGTTGGAGACAGCAGTGGTTGTAGGACAGGTGTCAGATCAGGAGGTGGGGTCTTTGTCCCCCTCACTGCAGGCTGGTATTGCAGCTTCCAAAGCTCACAAGGGACATGCAGCTTTTTCATGACTCTCTTGGGACATGGCCCTTGTAGCCTTGAACCTCCCTGTCAGAAGTCTGACCATCCCGAAACTGCCATCTGGAGACACTGTGTGGAGAAAGCACATAGAGATGGGGCGAGGTGCCCAAGGAACCCCAACTGCCCCAATCCCCAGCTATTTGAGCCACTGGATGCAAATGAGTGAGGCTTCGGATGTTTTCAACCGCATCAGAAAGGGTCAGGACGAGCAGGAGCCCTGTGGGGAATCAGTAGCCAAGCTGGACTGAGCCATATTGGAACCCAAGTTCCTCCCACTCCCCAAAACACCCAGGAATGGGTCTTTTGTCTTTATTGAAAATTTGATATTTTCTCCATCATGGATTCCTTCGGTATTGATTTGTTTTTGATATTTTGATATTTTGATATTTTGTTTTTGATATTTTCTCCATCATGGATTCTTTCGGTATTGATTTTGTTTTTTTAAAAGACATTGATTAAAATATTGCTTACCTTGATTCCTGAGTTTTTTGGCACCTCTCTCCCCCTTAAAATTTGTGCCCAAGCGGAGTGACCTCCTCCTGGCCTGTGTGAGACCTTCAGCAGGCACTGCCTAGCTGGTCCTGGTCAACCTGGAAGAAACATGCAAGACGGTAATATTGGCCGACTTGTTTTGCAGCAGTAGCTAACTGATAGAGAGAGTAGCCAAGTTCTCTCTGGTTAGCTCACCTGGATTTATTTATTTATTTGCTTATTTTGTTTAAGCCTTTAAATGTCCTAATTCTGAATTAATCCAACCAAAGCAATATTACAATCTACATGTACACAGAAAGAAGAGGAGGACAGAATTAACTGTGGTGATGAAATTATGATAGGGTATAGAAAAGTATGGGGCTAGCATTAAACCCTATGTGTGCTCTGAACGCAGGTCTGTCAAAACCTAGTATTTCCTTCTTGGCAGCAGACGACAAAATTAAAGCTTAGTTTGACTGGATTTAAATACTAGCTCTACCACCAGTTAGCTGGGTGTCATTGGAGAAGTCACTAAGCTCACTGAACTTCAGTTTTATCATCTGTAAAATAGGCATAATACCAACACTATCTTCATGGGATTTTTTTTTTTTTTTAATTTGACACATCACAAGTAGGCAGAGAGGCAGGCAGAGAGAGAGAGGAGGAAGCAGGCTCCCTGCTGAGCAGAGAGCCTGATGCAGGGCTCGATCCCAGGACCCTGAGATCATGACCTAAGCCGAAGGCAGAGGCTTTAACCCATTGAGCCACCCAGGAGCCCCACTTCATGATATTGTTAACAGAGTGAAATGAAACGGTCCGTGTTAAGTGTTTAGCTCGCTATCTTGCATACAGTAAATGGTCAGTAAATGTTAGCTATCATTATTGCTGCTTCTGCTGCTGTTGTTAGCTAGAACTTGAAGAGAGAGCCTGGGCAAGTTGAGCTTGGATGATCACAGGGAAAGCGTATCTTTCTGTTATCCTGCCTACATGTCATGGAGGAAGTCTGCCTTTGTGCTGTGTCACCATCCCAAGGTGGGATATCACTGCTGAATCTTAAACCCAGATTGAGGATATTAGCAATCCTAGGGGTTAAATAGAGAACTATCGAATAGAAAAACCCAAGATGAGCCAAACTCTTGGGAAGAACCAGTCTTGGGCTGAGAACCCAAGATGAGCTAAAATAGAGCATGTTTTCAGGATTAAAGCAGAACTAGACAGTTGATTTGTTCATCTTCCTTCTGGATGATGTCACCTTTTAGTTGTGAAATTGAATAAAGGGTGTGCACGTGGGTGAGTGGAACCCGAGTGAAAGCAGGGGTTTCTGGGTTCGTCAGGCACGTTTATGTGTGACTTGTCTGCATGCTTGTATGTGTGTGTCAGTGTGTCTGTGTGTGTCTGCGAACATGTATATGTGTGTGTGTGTGTGTGTGTGAAGATAAACTCCGAGAAGGTAGGAGCTCTGTGCCTAGCATGGTCGCTGGTATGGGATAGGCACTCACCGTTTGTTGAATGACTGTATGAATGTGTAAGAGTTTGTGTGGGTCCATGTGTGAGTGCAGATTTGGGCTGTTTCTTCCTGAAATGTGCAGGTATGTATGTTCCTGCCAGATGGGGGGTCCTCCATCTGATTGTGTGTTTAGGTCTTTATAAATCTAGAATTTGGCTATGTGGGGATAATGGAATTTTCTTGCTGCCTCAGACCTCACGGATGCTCCCATCCCCTTCCTTGGGGCTCCCCCTGCCTGCAGGGCCCTCCTTCCCCCACCCCCCCAGCCCCCATTCGGACCTTTGCTTCTCTGTATCTTCCGGAGGACACAGATGGCAGGAGCAGAGAATCGGAAGCACTTGGCAATGAAGTAGCAATTCACTCTGCAATCCCTTCGGTATTCATCGCAACAATGCCCGCTCTGATGGGCTCCGAGCGCTGAATGCAGCTTTCAATGTGCAATCCCGCCGGGATTATGGCGCCGTGTGGCCCTCATCACGTCCGCTTGTTGTCAAGTGTTGCTGAGAGTTCTCCCACTCGGGATGAGGGAACCACTTGTTTTAGCAACTGTTTTCCAAAACCTCCTCTGGGTTGGGGTTTCTGCGAAGCTCCAAGTGATGTGTTATTGTTCCTGGTTTGTGTTTTGGACACTAATGTGCTCTGCTGAAGTATGTAAATTGCCATAATGTGAGGAAATGAGATACAAAAATAACTCAGGGGCAGCAAATGCTGGAGGAGCTCTGAGATGGGCAGAGCCTGTCCTTGCTCCGCCTTGGGGCCCAAGGAGTGGCTCCTGGCAGCAGGGGTGGGGCGGGAGACCTGAGATGCCCTGTACACGAGGCTCTCTGGTACCCACCCTCTTGGTGCTGCCTGGCTGCCCGGCTGGACAAGGCTGGGGTGACCCCCATCCTCCGGAAGGGACTGAGAGGCTGGATGTTGACTCTCTCCTTTCATGTCATCCATCAGCTTGGCCAGCTGAACCGGGGGCTCTGCTGTCACGGGGGGGAATCTGCTGCCTGCCCTCAGGGGGCAAATGTGTGTCCTTGTTGCCCTGTGACTCATTTACCTTCATGTTCCTTCTCCTCCTTCACCAGTCTGGGCTGTCGGCAGGGGGCTGGCCCCACAGGCTCCCAGGTCAGCTGGCTTCGGTTGGGTTTGGTCATTGGGAAGCACCGTGGGAACCGGAGGGCAAGAAAGGGGAGAAGGAGTAGAGAGAAGATGCCTTTCTGACTCAGATGGGGTCTCCAGGAGGAGCTGAGTCCCGCTGTGGATCCACACCCCCATGGTCCTGGCTTCCACAGATGGCCCTTGCCTCCGGTTATCTCACTCCACCCTCAAACCTAAGTCTCCTTCAGACCCCAGGCCTAGGCATGGGTGTGGTTCCCTCTAACCCTCTCCTTGCCTCTCTGGGTTGAACTCACTGGCCTCTGTTTGGCTTCTCAGCCCCTCTGTTACCTGTGTGACAAATTCCTGGCAGTAAAGTTCCTCTGTTTGCAATGCTCAATGGTTTCTGTTTCTTGTTTAGACTGACCGAGATGCTTGTCTAAGACAACTTGGACCACCAGATCTTCTTCCATTGCGTGTAGAGGGAATGGATTAAAGGGCAAAGAGGCACAAGGGAAACAGACCATTTCTCTATACAGATGGAACCCAGGGAGAATTAGTAATAATAATGAGAATATCTGACATTTACTGAGTCCCACATGTGGGCCAGTGGGCCTAGCTCCTCATTCATATTATCTTATTTAATACAATGACCCTTTGTGGGAGAGGAGAGGGAGTATTACTATTATTCCCTTCTATGGAAGAACACTGAGGCCCAGAGAAGTAGGGCTGACATAGCTAATAGTGTGCCTGTGTGGTCAGATCAGAGCCCAGAAGTTTTATTCCAGGGGCCAAGCCTCAGATCACGATGTTCTTCTCCCTTTGCTAGTAGCATCTTCCAAGTTATAGTTGGAAGCACTATAGTTCTACTCAATGCTATGACAGGGGAGGGAGACAGGGGTGTGGTCCAAAGGATTCCATGATGTGATGAGCTCGAGGAAAATGACAGGTTCTATCGCCACCTTATTTTGGAGACTTGCAGTGCATATGGCCATATTAAAGGCCATATTAAAGTTCTGTATCACAGAAGCACATTTATCTCAATAAACCCAAAGTGTTCCACCACGGAATTCTTGTGGGCTCCCTTTAGAGCACCTTGGAGTTGGGGGTGGGCAGTCCAGAGAACACAGTTTTTGGAAAACCAGAGAGGGGATTCATCTTGAATATATCCAATGTATCTTTTTGTATTTTAAGATGAATCAGCTGGAAAATCTATTTGGAGAGCAGAAGGTCTTAAAATTGCAGCAGTAGAAGTAACCTAGATGTAGTCATTTTGGATGCCTTGCTCAGTTCTTGGTTTATTATCTCTCCCCTCCAGATGGCCCTGGCCTTTGCCTGGACTCTCCAGGGACTGAGCACCCTCCATCCCAGGCCGTGCAGGCTATTGTTGGAAGTCTTGGAGGTGAAACACCTTCACCTTGTACCTCCCATCTGTGGACCCGATTTGTATTCCCGGAAGGTAGTTCTTTTGCTTTTGGGATGCTCCCAGCGTGTACACCTTCTGTCTTATGTTTTCCAACTTAAATTGTTTCTGTTCATCGGTGGTGATTTGCATGCCACCCAGAGCACCTTTCTTTTTGGAGTTTGGTGCCCAGAGCTGAACCTATAGAGTTGGGGTTTCTTTAGCTTATTTTAACCATGTTCATGGCTTCAAATTACATATGGTGCCCAAATCTTCCACATCTGTTGGAGAAAACGTCCAAATTACTTCAGCTCATGTACATTCGGATGCCCCTCAGTCATTTCCCCTCAGTCATGTTGCATGCCCTAAACTGGACTCATGGTCCTTCCTCTCCAGACCCACCCCTCCTCCCATGTTCCCTAGCTCGCTAGGGAAAGAGTGGCAAACCTTTCTATCCAGTGCCAAAGTCATATCTGGATATCGGAAGGCATCCAACCAATGGCTCAACCAGCAGATTTTTTTTCTCCAAACTCCTGCCTCTCTCTCCTCCAGATACTGTTACCTACGTCTTGGCTGCCATTCTCCTTTGCTGAATTGGTTTCAGGACCACCTGTTATCCCCATTCCTCTGATTTTTGCTCCCCTATAAGCCATTCTCACAGAGCAGGTGGGTCCATCTTTCTAAAGTACATATTTAATCTCTAATTACTCTCTTGTTTAAGACTCTTCAATGGTTCCCTAGTGCTTCTGGACAGTGTATCTATCCCTCAGTTAAGAGGTTGTAGAAGATCTTTTAGGACTTGGGTTTTGCATGTACCTCCAGCCTCATATTTATCCATTATACCCTTTGTCCTCTAGTCTCCATCCAAACTGAATTATTGGAGCTCCTGAATATGCTGGGAGGCTCTTGCCACTGGGCCTTTGCACATGCGGTCACCAGATTTTATTTTATCAACACCTGTTAATCTCTTAGGATTCTGCTCAGATTTTGCCCTTTCCAGGAGAGCTTCTCTGACCTTCCAAGCCTGGGTTGGAGGTTCCTATTTTGTACTCCCCAGGCCCATTATGCTCAGAGAGGATAGAAATGATATCAGAAAGACCTTGTTGCCCTGTGGACCAAACAATCAGATTAGTATAGTACTCTAAAACCCAAGAGGGTCTGGGATGCTTTGGGGGAATTTTCTGGCTTCTATAATGGAAGTGGCTCTGTTATTAAGGTAGTCTTAAATGACTACATTAATTTTGGGTGGGTTGTTAGGAAGGTATAGTCTATAGCAGAAAGGAATTCTTGTTGTTCAACCACTGACATTACTTGGAGGTCAGAGAATGGTGCAAAGCAACATTTTGCTTTTTCAGCTGAGTCTATGATGCACTTGTCTGACATTGCCCTAGATGGGAATGAGAGTTCATTTTCTTTGCTTTCCCACCTTTTGTCTTTTCTGTCACCCCCTTATCTCTTGCCCCGTTTCCACTCACTTCCAGATAGAAGTCCCATTCATTTTATTTCAATGATAAGGAGCTTGGAGAAGGGTTGGGATGTGGATTTGGGGTCTTTTAGGTTCTAGTGGTATGAAAGAAATGACCCCATCGGTCCAGCTTTAGAGTGACACACTTACAAGACACATAAAAATTTTTTTTCTTACATTGACTCTGGTGGTTATGTTGGCTGATTCTTTTTTTTTTTAAATTTTTTTTTTATTTGACAGAGATCACAAGTAGGCAGAGAGAGAGAAAAAGAGAGAGAGCGAGGAGGAAGCAGGCTCCCCACTGAGCAGAGAGCCGGATATGGGGCTCGATCCCAGCACCCTGGGATCATGACCCAAGCCAAAGGCAGAGACTTTAACCCACTGAGCCACCCAGGAGCCCCTGATTCTTTTTCCTTCTTACCAATGACCTTTTATATTTCTTTGTCTTGAAAAGGGTCAGAGACTCCATGGGAATTAGTAAATCCCATAGCCAGGAAGTTAATGAAGGGGCTTCAGGAACCTTATTCTATCATGCTAAGAAGAAAAGAGGACAGAAACAATACCTATAGTAAAGCCAAAACATTTGCTATTATTGTATATGTTGTATATAAAGTCTTGTCATAGACATTCCCACATCCCTACTTTCCCATGATCAAATGAGGCTGAGATGCATGAAATAAATTGTCTAAAGACACTGAGGTCTGTGCTTAAGGATTGCTACTCAAGGGCCATGCTTAGTCCAGGAAAATCTGTCGCTCTTCTATAGGAATTTTTTAAAAAAGACTATTTCTGAGAGAGAGAGCATGAGTGATGGGTGGGGGGAGAGAAAGGGAGAAGCAGACTCCCCTCTGAGCAGAGCCCAGTGCAGGACTCGATCCCAGGACCCTGAGATCATGACCTGAGCCAAAGGCAGATGCTTAACCGACTGAGCCGCCCAGGCACCCCATCCTCCATAGGAATGTGCCCTGCCCACCAGCAAGGGCCCCTGGAGACACATGGTCCAAAAATGCTTTGCAGGCTGTGGCAGACTTACCCGTCAGAGGTTCAATGGTGACCAGGGATTCTCAAGTCACATTGGCTTATACTGAAGGGTGATGGTTGATCATCCCAGCATCCTCATGTCCCCATCTTTGTGGATGGTGATGTTGTGGTCATCCTGTGTCTCTGGCCCTTCCACTGAAGCATTCTTCTACCTGAATTTTCTGCCTGGTCTTCTCTCTTCTACATGGGACAGAAGAGCAGGGGGTCAGGCGTCATGCCAGCACAAGGAGGTCTCAGTGAACATCTCTGGACTGCATATCACCACATTAATGCTCAGCCTCCCCACTGAGAAGTGAGTAAAGTTAGGGCTTATTTAATTGGAAATCTAAAGGACAGCACCTGCCACAGCCTACCCAGAATTTATGTACGTCTGTCTTGATGAGCTTGGAGGGAATGGGATGATTCACGATGGGACTACCTGCCTCCTGATTTACAACCCATCATTTACATGTCGCTGAAGTCAATTAGCACGTATGGAAGGTCATACTCAACTAGAATTGTGCTCACTAAATCTCTGGATGCCCAGTCTTCTAGGCAAGTCATGCCTGATCCCAGGCCCAGGCTCCTAAGACCAGAGGAAATGGCAGACGTGTGGGCCAAAGGGTCTCTTTGAGGATGGTGGCCAACCCCAGGGAGCTCTGGCCTTCCAGCTGAATACACCACTGGGAGACTGAGACCTTGGGCCATCGCTAAGTGTGAGACCTGGAGTGAGAGCATCCACTTGTCAGCCCTGTGACCTTGAGGGGAGTCACTTAACCTTTCCTGGTTTTTGTTTCTTCATCTGTAAAATGGGAATGATAATGGTACCAACCTCAAAGGATTGTGGAAATTAAATGAGAGACACTAAAGATTTGGAACAGGACCTCGTCTATGAAGGTGCTCAGCTGTGACGCTCTAGAGCCTAGAAGTTAAGCAGTCCATTTGTTACAGAAGGCACAATTATATCCCCAGATTCCTATGTGGAAACCCTAATTCCCGATGGGATAATATTAGGAAGTGGGGCGCTGGGCTGTGATCAGGTCACGAGGGAGAAACCCTGGGGCGGGACATTGCCCTTATAAAGGAGAAATGAAACAGCTTGCTTCCTCCCTCTCTACTGCCTGCCATGTAGGGCCAGCCAGTCTATGCCATCTTGTTATAACAGCTCGAGCTGACGAGGACACGGGTGTTCAAATCCTACAAGACCCAGAAGAATATGGTCTCCGAGACTCATGCTCTCATCAGTAATCCATGGACAATGCTGGGTAATAATGCTCCTAATTCTCAGGGCTGTGGGGAGCTGGAGTTTACAAAGGTAATTTAAGCAGAGCACTCCGCATGGTGTGTGGCCTGCTGAGTGTTCATTAAACACTTGCTACGTGGAGAAAGTGTGCCGAGACTGGATTTGGACTTGGCCCCAGTCTGAGCAGACCTTGTTTCGCAGCTTGTTGTGCACGAACCGTGAGCTGGCCCGTTGGTTCTCTCCGCGTGCATTTTTGACAACACGTCTCTCATCTACAGGATCAAAGATTCCGTCTTCTCTCTTGATTTCTTTCGGAAACATCTATAGTGCTGTTCGCTTCATTGCATCTTCCCCATTTTTTTTCTCCTTCAAAATTCCCTTCTCCGAATCTGCCTTCAGCTCAGAAACATATCAGCTCTCCCTTGACTTAGGAATTCATTGGGCTTTCTCTTCCCTCTGCTAGTTTGAACTTGATGCATCATGGCGGAAGCTGCATGGACATCCAGTTGGGCTTTGACCTCCCCCATTTCTGGGACATGGGGTGAAAGGGGGCCTATGGGTTCAAGGAGCAGCCTGGGGACCCCGCTTATGGCATTGAGCGCCCTGTTCTGTTGACTGTTCACGCTTGGCCAAGCCCTGTGGCCACCCCCCCCCCCCGCTCTGACCACTGGGCAGCAGGATGATGGCTGAGTCAGCCGGCCGCTCAGGGCTGCAGAGAGTGGACCTGCTCAGGAGGCTTGTGCTGAGTGGAGAAAATCATGAATGGGGATGCAAAATTAGAGGATATTTTTCCTCCTTCCTTCCTTCTCTTAAAGAGAGTTAATAAGTGATGCCTTTTTTTTTTTTTGAGGTATAACACATAGAATCAGCATTTTCCTTATCAAAGTGTTATTTTCAACATTAAAAAAACTCAATGGGTTTGATATCTTTTGGAAAAGTTAGGTAACTTTTTTCCAGTGAAGTTTCCCAATTTTCCTTTAAAAAAGAAAAACCTTATAAAGCACTTGCAGTGCATTTTATAGTCAGTCCTAACAGCTAATAGTACGGAGCACCTCCTATGCGTCAGGCCTTGGGCTTAGTGCTTGGCATCCCAGTCCCCTTTCATCCTTACAAAGACCCCAGGATGCAGGTGTTCCTATTAAGGTCATGGCTCTGGCTGTCCCACCATACAAACTCCCACATCTCCATGGTTTCACACAGAAAACCCCTAAGGTCTTCTTTCTCACTCTTGCTCAGTACCCTGGGGGTTGGGTGGCCCTCTGTGTTGCAGTCCACACTCTGGAACACATGGCCCCAGGGTTCTCACAGTGGAGGAAGGGAGGACTAGACACTTTCCTAGAACGTGCTGAAGAGTCGGGCTTAGAAGTGGCTGACATCAATTCTACCCACATCCTATGGACCGCAACACAGCTTCATGGTCCAACCCAACAACCATGCCTCAAGGGAGACTGGCAATGTGGAGGACCATGTGGATGTTTGGTCCCTGGCGCAATCCCTACAATTATACTTCCTGGCTTGTCCCTACAGGCATTTGAGTTGGTGGGCCCTTGACCCGGACTTTTATTTACTCCTTCTGCCATGAGCCCTGCCTCTTTAGAGGGACAAGTTGTATATCTTTGAAAGCTAGAAAGGTCAGACTCAATCTATTTGCAACCTAGGGCAGCTGCAAGAGGGTATCAGGTTGGTTCCCTACTTAAATGCTGTGTGATCCAAGGCATATAACTAATTTAACTGCTCTGAGTCTTAAGTTCCTTATCAGCAAAGAGGCAATAATCATACTGCAATAGGCAGAATCCTAAGATGGCGTCCAGGATTCCTGCTTCCTGGTGTATATGCTCTATACCATCCCCTTCCTGTGAGTGTGGGCAGGACCCCAAGATACTATGAGATGATTATGATACTTCATATGCCAAAAGAGATTTTCAGATGAAATTATGATTCCTAATCAGTTGATTCTGAGTTAATAAAGAAGGACGTAATCCAGGGTGGGCCCGACCTAATCAGGCGAGGCCTTGAAAAGCCACACGGTGGCAGATGCTCTCCTGCTGTCCTGAAAGAAAGCAAAAGCCATGTTGTAAACAGCATCTGGGGGCAAGCACATGACTAGGATCTGAGGGTGACCTCCAAGAATTGAAAGTGACCTATAGCTAACAGCCAGCAAGAAAATATGACCTGGATCATATAGCTGTAAGAGACTGGAATCTACCAACAACATGAATGACCCAGAATTCCATGTGAGACCACTGCCAGTTCACCTGTGCCGGGACCTCTGACCCACAGATACTGCAAGATAACACATTTGCATAATTTTCAGCTGCTGAGTTTGCAGTATTGATCATGCAGCAGTAGAAAAGCCATATGTGTACCCACCTTGGAGTGCCATTGTGGGGAATAAGAGAACACGTGCTACATCTCCTAATACAGGGCTTGGCACATTGTGGGCATCCATAAAGTTCTGCTGAACTGAACTGAATTTGCCAGAGATTTAAAGTGCCCAGAAAGTTGGCTCACCCTCCCGAAGGAAAGTTCTTGCTGTGGCTGTGGTTAGGTTGATGGCAACTCGCAAATCTGCTCTCATGGGTCAGGTTCCCTAGAAGCAAAGCCTGGCATGGTTGAGGGAATATTCTATAGGGGAAACTTGTGAAGAAGCAAGGGAAAGCTGGATGGGCAGAGGAGAACACTAGGATGAGCTGTGCGTGTTGCTGGACCAGCCTCAGTGTGAATCTATGAGGGGGCCTGTAGCATATGGACACTGCAGAGTTTGGCTATCCTGGGGCAAGAGGGCTGGGCTTTGGTGTGCCAGGATTGGTCACTGATGGGTGGGGACCTCCCCTGGTGGGAGAAGGAGGGAGCAAATACTCAGGCATTTGCAGGTGAGATGGATACTGTCCACAAGGCAGTCCCACAGAGGACAGACACCAACTGTACTTACTACATTCTTCTTTTGTGCCGGTTGGTGGGTTAGTTTCTAAGGTTCTGCTCTGGGCCTTTTCTTCTCCTTCAGTCTAGTAGACTTGAAGCAACTGGTAGAAGTTTTCTGTGATGTTTGGGGTCTTCCAAGAGTCTCCACAATCCCCAATCTCCACCATTCTCAAGAGATGACCCAGCTCGGCCTTGACTTCATGCCCCAAACACCCCCACTGTTCCAGTGCCCCAGGCTCCAGACCCTAAGTGCTGTGCTATTAAGATTAATTGATTTTTTAAATTAACATATAATGTATTATTTGTTTCAAGGGTACAGGTCTGTGATTCATCAGTCTTACACAATTCACAGCAATCACCATAGCACATACCCTCCCCAATGTCCATCACCCAGCCATCCCATTCCTCCTGCCCTCCTTGCCTCCAGCAGCCCTCAGTTTGTTTCCTGAGATTAAGAATCTCTTATGGTTTGTCTCCCTCCCTGGTCCCATCTTGTTTCATTTTTCTCTCCCTTCCCCCCATCACCTCCTGCCTTGCCTCTTAAATTCCTCACATCAGAGAGATCATATGATAGTTCTCTTTCTCTGATTGACTTATTTTGCTTAGCATAATGCCCTCTAGTTCCATCTATGTCATTGCAAATGGCAAGATTTCCTTTTTTTTTTTTTTTGATGTCTGCACAGTATTCTATTGTATATGTATATATACCACATCTTCTTTATCCATTCATCTGTTGATGGACATCTATGTTCTTTCCATAGTTTGGCTGTTGTGGACATTGCTGCTATAAATATTTGGGTGCACATGCCCCTTCGGATCATTACATTTGTATCTTTAGGGTAGGTACCCAGTAGTGTGATTGTTGGGTTATAGAATAGCTCCATTTTCAACTTTTTGAGGAACCTCCATACTGCTTTCCAGCATGGCTGCACCAGCTTACATTCCCACCAACAATATAGGAGGGCTCCCCTTTCTCCACATCCTCGCCAACACCTGTCATTTCTTGACTGGTTAATTTTAGCCAATCTGACTTGTGTGAGGTGGTATTTCACTGTGGTTTTGATTTGTATCTTGCTGATGCCAAGTGATGTTGAACACTTTTCCATGTGTCTGTTTACCATTTGGATGTCTTCTTTGTAGAAATGTCTGTTCATGTCTTCTGCCCATTTCTTGACTGGATTATTTTTTGGGTGTTGAGTTTGATAAGTTCTTTATAGATTTTGGATGCTAGCCCTTTATCTGATATGTCATTTGCAAATATCTTCTCCTATTCTGTTGGTTGTCTTTTGGCTTTGTTGACTATTTCCTTTGCTGTGCAAAACCTTTTATCTTGATGAAATCCCAATAGTTCATTTTTGCCCTTGCTTTCCTTGCCTTTGGTGATGTTTCTAGGAAGAAGTTGCTGTGGCTGAGGTCGAAGAGGTTGCTGCCTGTGTTCTCCTCAAGGATTTTGGTGGATTCCTGTCTCACATTGAGGTCTTTCATTCATTTTTAGTCTATTTTTGTGTGTTGTGTAAGAAAATGGTCCAGTTTCATTCTTCTACATGTGGCTGTCCAATTTTCCCAACACCATTTGTTGAAGAGACTGTCTTTTTTCCTTTGGACATTTTTTTCTTGCTTTGTCGAATATTAGTTGACCATAGAGTTGAGGGTCCATTTCTGGGCTCTCTATTTTGTTCCTTTGATCTATGAGTCTGTTTCTATGCCAATACCGTACTGTCTTGATGATTACAGCTTTGTAATAGAACTTGAAGTCTGGAATTGTGATGCCGCCAATTTTGGTTTTCTTTTTCAACATTCCTCTGGCTACTCAGGGTCTTTTCTGTTTCCATATAAATCTTAGGATTATTTGTTCCATTTCCTTGAAAAACGTTGATGGTATTTTGATAGGGATTGCATTAAATGTATAGCTTGCTCAAGGTAACATAGACATTTTCACAATATTTATTCTTCTAATCCATGGGCATGGAACATTTTTCCATTTCTTTATGTCTTCCTCAATTTCTTTCATGAGTAACTTCATAGTTTTCTGAGTACATATTCTTTGCCTTTTTGGTTAGATTTATTCTTAGGCATCTTATGGTTTTGGGTACAACTGTAAATAGCATTGACTCCTTAATATCTCTTTCTTCTGTCTTGTTGTTGGTGTATAGAAATGCAACTGATTTCTGTGTATTGATTTGATATTCTGACACTTTACTGAATTCCTGTACAAGTTCTAGCAGATTTAGAGTGGAGTCTTTGGGTTTTCCACATAAAGTATCATATCATCTGCAAAGAGTGATAGTTTGACTTCTTCCGATTTGGATGCCTTTGATTTCTTTTTGTTGTCTGATTGCTGAGGCTAGGACATCTAGTACTATGTTGAATAGCAGTGGTGATATTGGACAGCCCTGCCATGTTCCTGACCTTAGGGTAAAAGCTCTCAGTTTTTCTCCATTGAGAATGATATTCCCTGTGGGTTTTTCATAGATGGTTTTGATGATATTGAGGTATGTACTCCCAAAACTCTGAAGAGTTTTGATCAAGAAAGAATGCTATACTTTGTCAAATGCTTTTTCAGCATTTATTAAGAGTATCATATGGTTCTTGTTCTTTCTTTTATTAATGTATTGTATCACATTGATTGATTTGTGGATGTTGTACCAAACTTGCAGCCCTGGAATAAATCCCACTTGGTCGTTGTGAATAATCCTCTTAATGTACTGATGGATCCTATTGACTAGCATTTTGGTGAGAATTTTTGCATACATGTTCATTGGGAATATTGGTCTGTAATTCTCCTTTTTGATGGGGTCTTTGTGCGGTTTTGGGATCAAGGTGATGGTGACCTCATAAAATGAGTTTGGAAGTTTTCTTCCATTTCTATTTTTTTGGAACAGTTTCTATTTTTTTGGAATGGGTATTAATTCTTTAAATGTTTGGTAGAATTCCCCTGGGAAACCACCTGGCCCTGGGCTCTTGTTTGTTGGGAGATTTTTGATTATTGCTTTAGTCTTTTTATCGGTTGTGGGTCAGTTTAGGTTTTATATTTCTTCCTGGTTCAGTTTGGTAGTTTATGTCTTTAGGAATATATCCCATTTCTTCCAGATTGTTAAATTTGCTGGCATATAGTTGCTCATAATATGTTCTTATAATTGTTTGAATTTCTTTGGTGTTGATCGTAATATCTCCTCTTTCATTCATGATTTTATTAATTTGGGTCTTTTCCCTTTTATTTTCGATAATTCTGGCCAAGGGCTTATCAATCTTATTAATTCTTTCACAGAACCAGCTCCTAGTTTCATTGATTTGTTCTGGTTTTTTTTTTTTTGTTTGTTTGTTTGTTTTTTTGGTTTCTATTTCATTGATTTCTGCTCTGATCTTTATTATTTCTCTTCTCCTGCTGGGCTTAGGCTTTCTTTGCTGTTATTTCTCCAGCTCCTTTAGGTGTAGGGTTAGGTTGTGTTTTTGAGATCTTTCTTGTTTCTTGAGAAAGGTTTGTACTGATTGCTATATACTTTTCCTCTCAGGACTTCCTTTGATGTATCCCAAAGATTTTGAACAGTTGTGTTTTCATTTTCATTTGTTTTCATGAATCTGTTTAATTCCACTTTAATTTCCTGGTTGACCCATTCATTTTATAGTCAGATGCTCTTTAGTTTCTATGTATTTGAGTTCTTTCCAACTTTCCTCTTGTGGTTGAGTTCTAGTTTCAAAGCATTGTGGTCTGAAAATATGCAGAGAATCATCCCAATCTTTTGGCACTGGTTGAGACCTGATTTGTGACCCAGGATGGGATCTGTTCTGGAGAATGTTCCATGTGTCCTAGAGAAGAATGTGTATTCTGTTGCTTTGGGATGAAATATCTGTGATGTCCATCTGGTCCAGTGTGTCATTGAAAGCCTTTATTTCCTTGTTGATCTTTTGCTTAGATGATCTGTCCATTTCAGTGAGGGGGGTGTTAAAGTCCCCTACTATTATTGTATTATTGTTGATGTGTTTCTTTGATTTTGTTATTAATTAGTTTATATAATTGGCTGCTCCCATGTTAGGGGCATAGATATTTAAAATTATTAGATCTTCTTGTTGGACAGACCTTTTAAGTATGATACAGTGTCCTTCCTTATCTCTTATTACAGTCTTTGGCTTAAAATCTAATTTATCTGATAGAAGGATTGCCACCCCAGCTTTCTTTTGATGTCCATTAGCATGGTAAATTGTTTTCCACCCCCTAACTTTAAATCTGGAGGTGTCTTTGGGTCTAAAATGAGTTTCTTGCAGACAGCATATCAATGGGTCTTTTTTTTTGTTTTTTTCCTGCTCTTCTCTTCAATCTCCTGTTGAGTTTGTAGGTGTTCAGAATAGTTTGATAACTGTCTAGCTGAACTACTTGCTACCCGATGATATTTAGATCTCCTACTCCTCTGTCACTTTCCTCTTCCCTAAGATTAATTGATTAATGAAACATTTGCTGCTCTCTGTTATGTGCTAGGCACGGTGCTAGGGGAAATGAGGGTATGTTAAGAAACAAGATTCTTCCTTCCCAGAGTGTCTGGTTTAGTAAGAAAAAAATCACTGAAGAGTCATTTATAAAACTGTCAGTAGGAATATGTTAGATCCGCTTGTGCCTAACATCATGTCTTCTTGTCCCTCCTCAACCCTCTCACCCTCGACTCCACCCACTACTCCATTAAGGTGCTCTGCTCAGGTTCACACGGTAGCTTGTCTCAGATGAGCCCCTTGCCATCTGCCATGGCTCTGTCCTGCCTTTGATGTGGGAGGGGGTGTGTGTGTGAACCTACTCAATTTGGAAGCATGGGGATTTCTGGAAGAACAAAGGAGTTAAGAACTCATGAGGCACTTTGTGTCAATAGAGAGCAGGAGCCCCCACTTTTGTACTTTGGGTAGAAATTCTGAAAAGCACTCCCCATAGCTCATAGAGGAACCCCTGCAGGATGAGTCCCATTTACCCACAGTTCCATGACACCTTTGGATTAGCTTTACTGCCCTCTTGTTTCTTTCTTCCCAGTATTCTGCTGTTGTTCCTTGGGATCATGCCACAAAATAAACTACCTGCTTGCAAGCCTTTGTCTCAGGATTTGCTTTCAGGGGCATAGGGGCAGGGGCTCTTGTGGCACCTAACATGTCACTTGCATGGGCCTGGGGTAGCTAGAAAAGGCTCCTAACAAAATAATACCTAATCTGAGAACTGGAGGGTGAGTCAGGTGCAAAGGGTGGTGGTGGTGGTGGTGGAGGGGAGAGTACTCTGGCCTGAGCGACTATGTTCTTCCAGCTCCCGAGAGTCTTTGTCTCTTCTGTACATGGTCATTTCTTATTCAAGAAACAGAACCCAACATTATCTGTTCTCTATAGTCTTCCTTGGATGCCCCATTTAGTCTTTATTTCCACCATGCACTGGAGTAATTCTGAAATATTGATATACATAGGAACCCTCTGGAGAGATTGTTAAAAATTTGCTCAAACCCAGTATTGGTCATCTATTGTTGCTTAACAAATTAACCAATACTTAGTAGCTTCAAGCAAGGCACATTTATAATCTCAGAGCTTCTGTGGGCCTGGGAGCCAGACATGGCTCAGCTGGATCCCCGTGTTAGGATCTCTTGTGAGATTGTAGCCTAAGTGCTAGCCAGGGCAGAGGTCTCATCTGAAGACTTGATTGGGGAATAATCTACTTATTCATGTGGTTGATGGCAGGACTCAACTCCTTGTGGGGTATTGGACAGAGGGGGATATAGAAGTGTGTGAATTCCAGAAGGCAGGTGTCCCTGGGAGCCATTGTAGAAGGTGGCCTTCCCTGGGCCTGCTTGTAAAGTCTTGGATTCCTGGGTGAGACCCAGGAATTTGCACTTTTTAGAAACTCTAGATTGATGGTTATCACACTTTGCTGAATATTAGAACTTTCCAGGGAACTTAAAAATATGCCAAATCCCAGACCAGTTAAATCAGAGTTTCTGGGGGAGGGAGTCTAGGTATCAGTACTTTCTAATTCTCTGTAGGAGATTGCAATGTGCAACTTGTTTGAGAATCCCAGTGGTCCAGATGCTGATTGTCCTCTCTGAAACATCCCTCCCAGTGTTCATGCCCTTCTCTTAAATCTAGACTGGGCTGTGACTTCCTTCAGTTGGTAGAATACAGTGGAAGTGGCATTGTGCTTTTGCCTTAAAAAATCCTGGCAACTCCCTCTTTTGCATGCTTGGGAGCCCTGGAGTACTACAGAAGAAGCCTAGCTACCTTCTGGAGAGACAGAGGGGAGACACCACACGGGGAGGGAGAGAATCCACACATGCATATTATTGTTTCAAACTATGATGTCTGGGGGTGGCTTTACAGCAATTTCTCTTTCCGGTACCCATCTCACCTTTTCCTGACAACTTTGCAACCTGGCCTGGACATGGCTGGGGAGATCTTGGCAGTGGTCACTTGTGCAGACTCATTTAGCAGGTTGGTTGGGGCTGCCTTGGCTGGGATGCTGGGGCAGCGGGGCCTTTCTTGCTCCATGTAGTCTCAGAGCTCCTTGGAATGTGGAAGCAAAAACTGGTCTGCCTTGCTGACGCCTGGGCCTGGCCTTGTATCACTTCCTCTGGAAGGTAGGGTTCACTGTATGCAGACCCCTGACAAAACCGTTGTTTGCCTCTCAAACTGTCATGTGCACAGGAGTTACTGGGGGTCAAAGGAGAAGTCAGTAGGTCCAGGGTGAGGCCAGGGAATCTGCATTTCTAGAAAGCTCTCTGTGCTGCTGCTGGTTCTTGCACTACTCTGAGAATCAAGAGGCTAGAGGATTTCAATATTTGTGGTCCATAGAACACACCTTGAGACACAGTGCCATGTGGTCATTAACCATGTATAGGTTAATTTCATCATGCAGAAAATTTTAGACTTCTTTAGATTATGGATGCCTTAACACAGAGAGTTGTGCAGTAATTCTAGAGAGTTTACATATTTCCACCTGCCAAGAAGCCACCTATGGACCCCTGCAGGCAAAGAACCCCTTCATCAGATTGAGAACTCCTTAATCTCTGTTATTTTCTGGTCATGACAGACAGTAGGAACTTTATACCTGTTTGCTTGAAGTAAATGGATGGATGCATGATTAACTACATTGCTGATGTGTATGATATATATAGTATTATGAAACATATATATAGTATTTTTTTTAAAGATTTTATTTATTTATTTGAAAGAGAGAGAGACACAGTAAAAGAGGGAACACAAGAGGGGGAGTGGGAGAGAGAGAAGCAGGCTCCCTGCAGAGCAGGGATCCCCATGCAGAGCAGGGATCCCCATGCAGGGCTCAATCCCAGGACCCTGAGACCATGACCTGAGCTGAAGGCAGATGCTTAAGGACTGAGTCACCCAGGCGCCCCATATGTAATATTATTTATACCACAATATACTATTATAATAAAACATATATTATACATGCATCATATTATATATAATATAATGTATATATTATTAATTTATGTTTATACTATACACGCCAAATATATTTATGTAGTTTACATGTAAATGAATATTTATATATAAATTAATAGTATAATATACACATAGATAAATGTATATATAAATTTATAAAAATTTTTAAAAATATATAATACATAATATATAATAATACTGTGTGTGTGTGTGGATATAAGTTTCAATTTGACTTAGAGAGAAGGGCCTCTACCCAGTGGAGCTGACTGACCTTAGCTCCTTTCCTTTTTGACCTTGGCAAACTGGGAGCAAAGGCAGAGTGGGCAAGTGGCAAGTGTGCCTGGTACGAAGGGGCTTCTGGGACGCAAGGCACGCAGTGCTGCAGTGGAGACCATCCCAGGCAAACTGTGTGAGTTCAGCCCAAAGAAGGGCTGGGATCTTGGGCTCAGAACTCCCCTGAGATCTGGGCACCAGGGACACTGACTCCTGCCCTCACAGGCCTGGGTTTTTCTGCCACATCAGCACGGTTTGTACATTTTCAAAAGCCCATCTGTGCCCACAGGAGTGACTTCCTATGTGCCTGGGCGGCCCTGGGGAGGCTGGGTCTTGGAGAGCCCGTTTTGGATTATAAGCCTTTGAAGACATCTGCAGGGAGGGGATAATTCATTCCAGAAAAACTACTCTCTTTGCCATGCAAACCAGGGACCAGGAATGGAAATGAGATTTCTAATTACATTGGGCATTTTCAGAGCCACCTGCTGACTCGGGCAGCTGGAGGACTTGCTTCCTTGTGGAGGTGCTGGGGAGCGGGCCTGGCCTCCGAGGTCAGGCTGCTGGGAGGCCTCAGGTGGGCTTCCCGGGCCAGGGCATGAGCTGCTGCCTTCAAAGTACTCTTGCAGCTGCATCCAGCTGGGCCTGCCGAGAACTGTTGCCAGGAAGGTCTTCTCTGAACTTAGCAGCAGTGCCCTCCCACTGCTCAGAAAGTCCTAGATGTGGGACTATTCTTACATTCCATCTCCCGACGCTCACAGGCTCCAATCTATGCACACCTCCTCGGCACCAGGCTGGGGAAGCGAATTGGGCACCAAACACTGAGCAATGAGGGGCTCCTTGGGAGGCAGCCGGCCCCAACCTGTTTCTGGCAGATTCACTCATGCTGCATATTCAGACAGATTCCGGTCCAGACCTCAGCTGCCCTGTGTCTTAGGTTGGGCTTCCCGGAAGGAGATGATGATGAGATGCAGGTCAGGAGGCAAGATGTTTGTTTACAATCAATGCCCGTAAAAGGCAGAAAGGTCAGCAGGACCCGGGATGTGGGTCCAGCATTGGCTAGGCCAACCCAGAAGAACACTATGGAATCAGCATTGCCCACCGGAATTTTCCTAGGTTAAGTTGAGATGGCTGAACCTTTTTAACCTTGCTTTGCTCCTTCATGGGATGTTGGCATCCCTGGGAAGGACGTGGCCTCGGGTGAGGTGGCCCCATGGCACAGAGACAGACCTTGAAGGGGCTGACTGCTAGAGTCTGTGCCTTGGCCGCGGATGGGCAGTGAGTGGCTCACTTGATGAGCTTCTAGGCAGCACAACTTGGCCCCTACCACAGCCGGCTTAGTAGCTCTTCGAACTTAGGAATGTAATTAACCTCAGAGCCCCAGTTTTCATGTATGGAAATAGAACCAATATCATAAATATCTAACAGCATTTTTAAAGAAAACATTTTTAATGGAAAATTTCAAACATATACAAAACTTAGACAAAAGTAATGAGCTTAGCATGATGAATTTCCATGTACCAATCGCCCAGCCGCAAAAATTATGAACGCAGCTCATTCACACGGTCACTCGTATTCCAACAATACCCTGCCATTCCTCCTGGATTATTATGAAGCAAATCTCAGATTCAGAGACACTGTTTTTTCCCATTAACATTTCACATGTACTTCTAGAAGAAGGGAGCTTAAAAAAAACACCCTAAAAAACAATAACCACAATCAGTCCACCTGCGTTTGCAGCATATTAAAGAAGCTAATACAAACGAAGCATTTGCCATGGCATTTGGCACGTAATGTTAGCCATATCTGAACCATCGTCTTTGGAGATGATGCACAGGAGAAGGGAAAAGACTTAATTTTATCTAGTGTGAAGGTTCAAACAGCTGACACGGATACTCTGCGGCTTCCTCTTTGCCTGTAACATCACCAGGCATTCATGGGGCTAGTGAGCAGCTCGGTGTTCTAGGCAGCAACTGTCCATCAGCTGAACTTGTCCATAAGGTGAAACCATTGGCCATCATTGTCCTGGAAGTCTGAACGTGCCCCACTCACCTGGACCGAGGACCTAACCAGGGCCAGCCCTCCTGCCTTCTGACTCATCTGACACTTGCTACCCCTGCTGCACTGGTCAGGGTCTGCTCTGGCTCACAGTGACTCTGCACAGCAGCTGCCCAGAGACCCCTCTTTGCCATCAGCACCGGGGTCCCTAGACCCTGGACTGTCACTCAGCCCAGGCATTCAACATCTGCCCCTGAGGCTTCCTTCTGCTTTTCCCATGACTTTGCCGGTCCCCCTTGGACTTGCTGGATGCTTGTTCTTTACCTCCTCCAGCCTTCCTCACCGTGTCATGCACTCTCGAGACAAGGTCGGTGTGTTTCCAGTAGAGGAAAGTATTAGGCTGGAAAGAAGTGAGGAAGCCGGTGTGCATGTGTGCGTGGGAAAGAACTTCAACAGTGTGGACACGACTCCACAATGTGTACAAACATTTCATACTGATTTCTCCCTTTCTGCCTCACGCCATGCTGTCAGCCAGTTACCATCATTCTTATTTTATCGATCTGGAAACTGACACCCAAAGGGGTTCATGATATTTCCTTCTATTAAGCATCATAGACAGGAGGCCAAAGGCAGATGGAGAGTCCTGGCTTTGGATGATGTTGATGCTTCACACCCCTGGGTGGGTGTTAAGACGTAGACTCTTTCTTTAAGTGAAGATTCATTTTAAATGCCTATGATTTGAAATTCTGGGGGAAGTAAGGGGGGAGGAGGGTAATGTGTTCTGTTTACATTAGCACATGGTCGAGGCGGAGGGAAGTCTGGTTTATGGAATTGCTACAACTTTGTGGAACTTGATATAAAAACCACTAAGTCATACAAGCAGACACAAGGTATAATTTTACCAGCCTTGGGTGTAGTCCTACTCTTGAGAGTTTTAGTAGAAAGTCTAGGGAATCGCTGGTTATAGACTTCTGTATTTTCAAATCCTCATTTTCTACCTGTTAGAAAGGAGAGGTTTCCTGGTTTGCTGGGGGCAGCTGTTAGGCAGAATGTGCTAGCTTTGGGGATCAGAGCTGAGTCACACTTAGAGCGGCCAGGACTGCCCTGTCCTCGTGATGCCTGGCTGCAGCCAATAGAGGAATGAAGGAAAGGGGACTCTAGGCCTGCCTTCTGAATGACCTTGAGCTAAGGCCTTCACTGAAATAGCACTCATAGTAATGATAGTGGTAGCCACAATGGGGAGTCTTGAATATTTGCTCTTTCTGTGTTAAGCACTATGCCAGACAGACTTGCAATTTAATTTCCATGACAACTCAAGTGAGTCTTTTTTAATCTCCAAACTAGCAGGGTGCCTGGGACCACAGCTGACAAGCAGTGGAGCTGGGATTTGAACCCAGGCCTCCTTAGCTCTGGCTCTCATGCTCTCACTCCCTCACTCACCCACCCTGTCTTTAGCCTGATTTTTCCAGGTAATCCTTACCCTAGCCTTTGAGATAGGCATCTTTATTTCCATTTGTTCAAGGCCACCCACGTAGGAGGGGAAGCATCCGAACACAGGTGCCTCTCCTTCTGCATCAGGAGCTAGGACGGTACTGTGAGTAGGGTGTGCTGCCTTGATGTGGGGGCTCTGATTTAAGTGAGAATAGGGTCTTTCTAGAAGTGGAATTAACCTCTGTTCTGCCATTTTTATTTGGAAAAGCAATTCATGTAGGCATGTATGTATGTAAAAACACGCTGGAGTAAGAGAAAGTTTTATTTCTCTGTTATTCTAGACTAGCAACCTGGGCAGTCCTCTGGCAAGAGGAAAAGAGAGAAGGTGGACCTAAGAAGACGGGAAATGAAAGCGGTAGAGAGCTATAGCTAAAGGAGGATCCTGAACCAGAAGATTTGAAAATGTAGATAAAATGAGCACTTTTTGCAAAAATGACAGATTATCTCCAGAAGAAATAAAGAATATGAATAAACCCATGTTCACTAAATAAATTGTTTCAGTAGTACAAGTGATCTCCCCATAGGAGCATTAGGCGCAGATGGTTTTGTGAACATCTTTTCCCAAACCTTCAATGAACAGTTACTTCAGAAGGGCGGAAAGTTCTCCATTTTACTTAATGATACCAAATAACCTTCATATCAAAATGGAAAAAGACAGCTAAAGAGCAGACTTATAGGCCAATCTCACTTGTGGATATAAATGAGAAAAACTAAAATATCAGCAAGACAATGCAGCAAAGCAAGAACAATAAAACCACATCGTGAACACGTACAGCTAATCCTAGGAATTCAGGGATGGTTTAACATGGGAAAATCTATTCATGTAATTCGTAAGACTGTCAGACCAAAGAACCAAAACTATGAGCTCATTAAAATAGACACAGGACAAGAATCAGAGAGACGTGGTTTCATACTCCCCTCCTCCTCTTGAAAGTAGCCCCAAACAACAGGGAAAATGATAAACAGAAATACAAACTCTATCTTACATGAAACAAGGAGGCGGGTGTAATCTCGAACCATACAACGTTGACAAATTGTGGACGGAGATACAGTGAGTAACTTCGGTTGGAGAAGAGCCAATTGTCGATGCCTGTGAAAGGAAAGTACATATAAAAGCCAGCAGGATTTCTAGCTGTTATTTCTAGAAACATATAGTATGTTTTTTCCTGATAAGAATACAAACACGTGTAAAGATATAAAAACATGGTTGAGAAGGCGGCATTCCAACCTCAGAATACTGGAGAGGCTGGAGGCATAGGGACAGGATGTGGGGGGTGGGAGGGGGAGCTTCTCATTTCCATCCGGAATGTTTTCTTTCTTAAAAAAATTTTGAGGCCAATACAGTGAAATGGTATTTGTTAAATCTGAGTGGTGGATATGCAGTTTTGTGGTATTAGTCCTTGTAATTAGATGTAAATATTTGAAACATTTTGTAATTAAAAAGCCAAATTAGTTAACTTTATTTAAAGTAACAGATGCTTTCCATAAAATTTCAGTAAGAAAAACACAAAGCTGAAAATTCCTAAATTTCCCCTACTCATAGGTAGCTCTACTGCCTTATATAGTATGTATACAATTTAACAAAAATACCATATTTTGTGATATATACATCTCAATAATAAGAAATCAGCATGTAATTACGTATTAACTTAGTGGTTAAGGGTTCAGGTTTTGGAATCAAAAGGCCTGGCTTCAAAATCTATCTCTGCCACTTGTTAGATTTGATTCCTCTCTATCCTCAGTTTTTCCATCTGCAAAATAGGAGTAATGATAGCATTTATGATTATATAAATATAATAATCCAATCATGCACATAGCCTGATGCATAGTAGTAAGAACCCCATGGAAGATAGATATTACTCTCATTTCCACGTCAACTCGTGCCATTGTTAAGTGGAAGGCTTAGTGCAGATATTTTGGAAGAAAATAGAGCTTTTTACCAATGTCTGGGCAGGAAAGTAGGACAGGTCACTGAAGAGGTCCTTAATACAGAGAAATCATAGTCCAGATTGGACTTAAGCCCTGTGGATCGGCTGTCAGCTCTTGTGTGTCCAGGTGCTGGGACTCACTAAGCAGGGAGAACACTGGTGACCCACCGTAGGCCACCCATCCATCATTCCCTGATTGACACACCTCAGAGCAGGCCCTTGTGACCCACCAGGGGAGGCTACATTTTTTAAAACGTGAGAACCAATCTCATTCGCCTGTCACACACGGAGTAAAATTTCTTGAAGGTGTTAACACGGTCTCCACCTGGCTTTGTGGAAACCTGGCCTGTCTCCAAGGATGCTGCTTGGATTAAGTGGATTAAGTGAGAGAGAGAGGATGAGGAAGAGGGCTTGGTGTATGTCCCCTGGAGATCTCCAGTGCCTGCTTTTTCCCGGTAACCTTAACCGAATTCCTGTTTCCTAGTGATTCTTCCCTCTTCTGGCCTCACGGATATCACTGTCTGACGTGTTCATGGAGAGGCAAACGCAATCTTGGGTCCTTGCACAACATCTGAAAGGAAGACAGCTCTTTGGCAAACTCCAGACCTGGTTTTTTAGGGTAGGTGAGGAGGGGTTGTCATAGTCATTAAGAGATTCGAGAAACTCACTCGAGAAGGAAGCCAGAGCCCCTCGTGTTCCAGGTGCTGCCTACCCTGGGTGTTATCGAAATACCCTGAAACTTTTTAAACAAAATAGTAATTCATTTTCTTTAAAGGTGGTCATGTTTCTGATTCACAAGCCTCTTTATGCTGCTTAAATTCCTTTTATATGTGTCATTTCCGCATAGGTGCCTTCCCCATGTTTTACTCGTGGGGAAATGGGCATAGACAGCAAGTCAATCATTTGCCCAGGTATAGACAACTGGTGGTCAGGTTTGAGCCAGGGGCCCGAGTTTTGCCTCATATCTCCCTTCTCTGGTGTGACTTAGCTGATGGTCTCTCTTGTTTAGAGCACTCCTCCTACCTTCTGAGAAGTTAAAGTGGCTGAGAACGTGAAACTCAAATAGTTTCTTTTAGGAAACACCTTTATTAGGGACTCATTAACTCATACTCTACAAACAATTCAGATGATTTTGTTTTCCTGTTTTCCACTGAGAATGATAAGAAGTCCAGTTATGAAAAGGAAGACAACCAGAAACTTCTTTCCCTGCCACAGCTCCAAAAGGGTGGTACGTGGCTTGCTTCTCAAGAGGCACACACGCAGGGTCTGAGTGCAGGATTTCACTGGATCTGTCCCGTTTCTCCTACCTCCCTTACTCCTTCTCACTGATGTGAAGTGGAAAGAGTCAGGGACAGCCCGGTTCAAACCCTAGCTCCGCCCAACACAAGTTCCTTATTCTCCCAGGATACCAATTTACTTCTTTATAAGAGGTGGATAATGGTCTCTCGCTCAGGGCTGATGTTCGAATTCAAGATAATGGGGAGGTAGGGACAAAAACTCCTGCTTTCTCTGTATCTTTTGAAAATCTTTTATTCTCAGTACAGCAACTTTTCCCTGCCTCTCCTTCCGCTTCCCCCATGAGGCTTGCTTGGTTTAATGAATTCTTGAAGAATTCCACCGTAAACAACAAAACTCTTTGATAAGCAACTGGGGATTGAGGGAGGATGTGGGGGAGGCCCTCTGAGGCACATGCTTCAAGAACCACAGAGTTGCATTTGTGCTGGGATAAGTGGGGTCCACAAACTGTAGGCAGGAATGAGATTGCACGGGGGTCACAGAGCGGCTTTGGAGAGGCCATGGCCAGGGTCCAGCGGAGAAAGGAGAGAGGTGAGGCAGGAGGCAGGGGAAGGAAATGTGATGGGGTGGGGTTGGGGTGCGGGGAGAAGAACGGGGTTTGCTCATGTTTCTCCTGTACGACGAGCAATGTGAAGATTTTGTTCCCATGTCCTTGGGAAATCTTCAGCAAGATCAGTTTCCCCTTGATGCATCGTGCGTCCGGATCTTTGGCAGGAGGCACCCGATGAAGCATTAAGTGTGGTCTCCAGGTGGGGTGGGATGGAAACCGAGGGCATCCAAAGAAGGTGCAGCGTTCTGGCTTTTGTCCACGTGCATGGCATAGAGTAAGTGCTCAGCAAATTGTGGCCATGGTTATAGTTTCATCCTGGCTCCTTTTTTCCTTCTACACTGAGGTCTTCAGGGGTGCAGGGAAATGCACCTGCTTTATCTTCTTCTGAATTCATCCCACTGGCAGAATGCCCTGCCCATAACTGGGTTCTGATAAATATTCATTTTTAGGATTAATAAATTCACATAATCTCTGTGACCAGCAACGTTCTAGGCTCTATTCTCTTCCACCCCATACTCTTCTCAGAAAGCTGATCTGTTCTAGGGTGTTAGCCGTCACTTTCATCTAAAGGGCTACTGAATTACTTCCAGCTACTTGACAATCACTATGCTAAATCATTTGCATGCATTGTCTCATTCAATCCTTAAGGAACTCTCTGAGATTGCCACTGTTCATATCCCCATTTTACAGAGAAGGAAGCTGACATACAGAGAGGTTGAGTAACTTGCCAGGGCCACACAGGGATAAGGGGGTGCGGTTGGAATTTGGTTCTAATCAGCCTAACCTCAAAACCTGTGCCCTGTTATTCTGTCTCCATCATCATCAAAATACCAAAAAAGCACCTGATGAAAGCAGAGGGACGTGGTAGGTCTATTTAGAGTGAACGAACATTTGTTGATTACCTAGTGGGTGCTGGACACTGTTAGACACTTCGATGTGCATTAACTCAGTCAGTCTTCAGCGTGAGCCTGGGAGGGAAGCAGGCACTATCATCTATATTTCATGAATGAGGAAATTGAGGAACAGAGAGGTCAAGTGACTCCCTGGAGGGAACACAGCTCAGGGGTGATAGATGTTTCTGGTGCATTGAGCCAAGTCTAGTAAACGAAACTCCAATCCTTTTTCCTTGTCTTACAATAATGCCTGTACTCTCAAATTGACTCTAACCCCACCAATTATTCCTGCACCAAATCTCTATGGCTTCACAGCGTCTCCTGGAAGACCCTTCCAGGACAGGCTTCTGGGATGGTCTGTGAGTGGAGCAGGGGCATGCGTGTTCCCGCCCTAACCTCTTGTCCGTCCGGCCCTTCCCGATGGAGCCTAACAGTTAAGATGGCCCACCGGGGCTCAGTGTGGTCTTCCCGGAGAGTAATGTTCTGCTCAGAGGTGATAGAGAGCTCTGTGGCCTGCCCAGCCGAGGTATCGGAGAAAGATCCATCACCCCTGAGTGATCGGTGACCCACAGGTACCGCGAGTGGAACCTAATGACCAGTCACTCAATTACGGGCTCAGTGACATGTTTATAAGGGTGAACTTTAGAGCGCTATTAGGGAGCAGACAGATGAACTACAGCCGTGCCTGCGGGGCAGAGCTCCCCCAGCCCGAGCGCCTCTGTGGACCCATTACCCGGTAATTAGGGGGATTTTTAAGTAAGAAGCAAGGAGTTAAATTATTGCTTAGAAGATCGCTTCACTTGTCATGGTGGAAAGCGCTGCTTTGAGGGGAGAAAGAGAGAAGGAAGGAGGGAGGAGAGACAGAAAGGGAGAGAGGGGAGCAAGGGAGAGGGAGGCCCCGGGTCGTCGAGGTTTGAGATGAAAGCCCCATTCCGTTTTCCAGTTGGCAGATGTACTGCGAAGGAGCCACAGAGGACCAGTGAGAGGTAGAGACAGGTGTGGGGTCTGGGCCACCTGCGGTGGTTCCTCTGAGTCACGGGGCCCACAGCCTCCGGTTGGGCCAGGGTAGTTCACAGGGAAGGTGGAGAATAATACAATAATAATACAAATGTATGCTAATGTAAGAATAGTTACCATTTTCCAATTGTCTATTAGGAGCTGGGAGGTTCGCTCACCGGATCCGCTCTGGTGTGGACGAGGCGGCTACCACTGTGACCCTTGCCCATTGGATGGGGACACGAGAGCACCTCTGGGTAACTAAGTGACAGAGCTGGGGAACCACCTCAGGCCAAGGCCCATGCTCTGAAGTCTCAATATGCAGCTCTGGGAGGTCCTCCCAGTCCAGGAGGCACCAAACCCACCCCTTCTGCAGAGGTGAGGGGTGCTATGACCTGGCTGCTTGCTTCGGCCCCAGATCTGCTCCGTCCCACCCCTCCCGTCCCCTCTGGAACAATGCTGGCCACTGATAGTAATTTCTAATGCGTGCATATGTGTTTAACTTTCTTCTTTTATTTTTAATTTTAATTTTTTAAAGATTTTATTTATTTATTTGACAGAGAGAGACACAGCGAGAGAGGGAACACAAGCAGGGGGAGTGGGAGAGGGAGAAGCAGGCTGCCCGCCGAGCAGGGAGCCTGATGAAGGGCTTGATCTGAGGACCCCGGGATCATGACCCGAGCTGAAGGCAGATGCTTAACCGACTGAGCCTCCCAGGCGCCCTGTGTGTGTTTAACTTCAATTTTTTTTATGAAAAATGCCACAGAGAAATCAGGTCAGCAGGATTGTAAAACAGGTCTTCAAGTACACTCTGCCCATCACAAAAAATTATTAACTAGTGACCAGTCTTGTTTTCCTGTACCTTCCACACGTGCCCCTGCCTTATGTTATTTTTTAAACAAACCCCAAATATCATTTCATCTCCAAGTGCTCCAGTATATATCTCTATAATATAGAGATTATTTAAAAAAAAAACCCAAATCCTTTGATCATACCCCAAAATACTACTAATTATTATTTATTTATCCAGTCTGTTCAAATTTCCCATTTTATTACACAATTTTAGGAAATCATGTATTTGTTTGAATGAAGATGCAAATACCATCCATATATTGAAATTGGTTCATGGGTCTTTTCGGTCTCTTTTAATCTACTCTTCACCCTGGAGATATACTTGTTGAAAAATTGGGTTGTTTTTCTGAAAGAATCCCCCACAATCTGCATTTTGCCGATTGCATTCCAGTGGTGTGGTCTAACATGTTCCTTTGCCCCTGGTATTTCCTGTAAATCGGTAGTTAGATCTAGAGTTTTGATCAGATTCAGTTGTTTGGCAAGAATCCAGCTGACCTCTGAACAACACAGGTTTGAACTGCAGGGGTCCATGTAGATGCAGATTTCTAAAAATAAATACGGTGTGGTACCGAAACGTATTTTCTCTTCCTTCTGGTTTTCTTAATAAATTTCCTCTCTCTAGCTTACTTTATTATAAAAAGACAACATATACTATAAGTAACATACAAAATAGGTGTTCGTTGGCTGTTTATGTTATTGGTAAAGCCAACAGTAGGCTACTAGTAGTTAAGTGTTTGGGAAGTCAAAAGTTGTGTGAGGATTTTGGACTCCACGGGATGGGGTCAGTGTCCCTAACTGCCCTCCCCCTCCCCCGCCCTCCTGTGTTGTTCAAGGTCAACTGTTCTTCATCCTTCAGAATACTGTGTACTCCTGTTAGGAAGTCTGGTTGACCTTCTGGTTGGAAGTCTGGTTGACTCTGATCAAAATGACCACGGACCGTCATTCTGATCAATGATCATTTTAAGCCCATTTTGTTGTCACTCAACATCTGAATCATTTTTTAAAAGAAAAGTTTCTCTGTCATCCTGAGATACAGTTTATAGGGGAAAGAAAAATTAATGCTTGATTCTTTGCCTTATATCCTAGGGTTCACAAGGAGTTGACTCTGTAGTGTTTGATGTAGGACACTGGTGAGCTTGTTTGGACCTTGCTATCATTTTGCGCTCATGGACATAAAGTATTTGATCGGTCTCAGTGTCTGGCAGTTGTTCTCTTGAGACCCAAGTTCTCCTCTATCTGGCCTGTGGGGGACTCCTTAGTTTGAGTCCTGAGTCCTTTTGACTTGACCATGTGACTTTTGGTATCTTCTCACTGTCTGGTTTGGTCATATGTTCCAGACTTATCTTGTACATTTTCTCTTCCAAGCGTAGACTCAGCCCTTGTTTCTTTCAGTGACACATGACATTTAGATACCCACAACTTGTGTTTTGAGGTGTTCATTGCTACTGAGTTGACCATTGTTTCTAGGAGTTTAGATAGATACAGGTAGGGACATACATATTTTGTTTTAAAGAGAAAACACATCTTCATTTTGAAACTTCTGTTTGAAACTGGTATCACATTTACTATCTCTTGGATCTTCCATCTGTATTTCCTATTTCTCCCATCAAAAAATATTCCATATCCCAAAGGAACCACATTTGTTTTATGCCACTGTAGTCACTCAGCTGTGTCAGGGTAACAATAACACTGTACCACCAATGCTATGATTACCGAAAACAGCTTAAGTTTTTTCTTGTTTTTCTTGTTAAATTGAAATAGGCTGGGCATATCCCAAAGAGGATGAATGGTCAAATGACTGTAATATATTTATTTGTTAATTATTATTTTTAAAAGTTTCATTTATTTAAATAATCTCTATACCCCACATGGGGATCAAACTCATGATCCCAAGATCAAGAGTCACATGCTCTTCCAACTGAGCCAGCCAAGCGCCCCAGATTACTGACATAGTTCTGTCTGTCTGCGGAATTGTACCATCTGCTCAAGACATAGATTGATTCATTTGTTTTAATTTTAGTTTAGTTTTATAGGGATTGCCTTTTAACACTGTGCTTTTAAAATGACAACTTAATATATAAATAATATGTATTCATCTATACAATTAGTTTAAAAATTATTTTATAATTACCTCAAATGTGTACACATTCCAGGCCAAATCTATAAAACTATATGGTCTACACTCACTGTCTACACTGACCCCCCAGAGCTCTCCAGCAGTATTAAGCCCCGGTTACCCACCATGGAACACATACTTACTGGCTGTTCTACCCCCTCCATCTGACTTTCTCCTAGCCTTACCAGTTTTCTGGGGTCATCTCTCAAATAAACTACTTGTACCCAAATCTTTATCTCCTGGTCTGCTTCTGGGGTCACCCAAATCAAGACACACACTTTTCTTCACCTTGCTTTTCACATAAAAATATATCCTGGAGTTTGATCATTTCATTGTTCTAGAGATCAACATGGTGGCTATTATGGAGCCTCCTCCAATGCCGGGGCCTTGCTGACAGGGACTAAAGGAGCTGGAGCATGGGCCATCACACTGGAAAAGACCTCACCAGAGGGCAGACTGTGGGTCCCGCTGAAGTCTGGTGCCGTGAGAGACATGTGTTCACTGAGAGCTTGGGCAGTGGCTATGGGACTTGATTTGGTGCTAATCCTTGGGTTTGAATCCTGGCTCTGGCAGATGTAGCTGTGTCACCTGGGAAAGTCATTTCATATCTCAGAGCCTGGGCTTCCTCCTCTGTTCAAGAAGCCCAGGGACGGTTACACAGCCTCTGAGGTATAGTCATGTGAGGTGTCTGGTGCCTGCACACTTCCTGTGAATGTTTGCTCTGATCGTCCTCTCTCTGTCTCTCTCTTTTAAAATATTTTATTTATTTATTTATTTGGTAGAGAGAGTAAGAGAGAGAGAGAGAGAGAGAGAGTATGTGTGCACAAGCTGGGGGAGGGGCAGAGGGAAAAGGAGAGAGACTCTCACGTAAACTCCTTATTGAGCAGAGAGCCCGATGTGGGACTTGATCCCAGGACCCTGGGATTAGGACCTGAGCTGGAGGCAGACGCTTAACTGACTGAGCCACTCAGGTGCCTGTGATTGTCCTCCTATAAGAGGCTGCTCTAGTTCCTCCCTTTCGGAGCACAAACTATCTCTTTTTCAGGCTCAGAGTTCTCTAGAAGTTCTCACAGGATATGGGTCCCAAGCGCTCTCCATCTTGGGCTGTAAATCTCTCTCTTTAATGACGGCTCTAAGACATAGAAACTACCCTTCCAGTATGACAGACAGGTCTGCCAGAAAATCAGTTTCAAATGCCGCTGATAAACTTCTGTTATTAGGAATTTCCATGGAATTCCCCCATTTTGTGTTTCTGCCCCACAGAGCTGGCTGTTACCCAGGCAGATCAGGGAACTTCCACCGACTTTCAGCTTTCCACCAGTCCCTTCTCATGGCGTCTGTCTGCCTTCCCAGTGACACAGATCTATCCCGGGGATCCCAGCAAGAGCAACTACTGTTACAGAATGCCAGGCATTTTCTCAGAATTGATCATTTTGTGTTTGTAAAAGTGTTTCTACTGTTTAGTCTGAGGAAAAGGTCTGTCCTGAGGAGAAGTCATGGAAGGAAAGTGTGGCATGATCCCCTTCTGGTGTTACAAGGCAAACCTGAGAGACAGTGAAAGTGAAGGAAGAAGAATATTGACAAATGTGAAAACATGGAATGGAGTCTCCTTATCTTTGCTGCAGTCTGTCTTGTGGATGCTTTGAAAGTGGCCTCCTTGGAGGGTACCACAGTTGTGTGTGGACCAGAGCTCTCAGAGGTAGGAGGGGTGCCTCAAACACAAAGTGTGATGCCTCAGGGCCTCCACAGGCTCCAAATCCCAAGCAGTATTCCCATGTGCTAGAGGTAGAAGTGATGATCCCAGAGCCAGACGTTATCTAGAGTTTTAGCTGAGATGGCTTCTGAGATGCTGAAGAGGAAGCTCAAGAAATCAGCCCAGGAAATAAGAGTTTTGTGACATGAAGCAAACGCTCAGATGTTCCTGGTATTTTTGGAGGGAGGACCCAGTACTTTGGGGATGACAGTGAGGGTGAGGCCTTCGGACACATGTAGTCTATGAGATCTAAAGATTCTGTATGCGGTGGGACACAGCACACTGACAGAGGTTTGAAAGGCACAGCTCCTTTTCCTTGTGTCTTCAACTGGAAGAAGAAGAGAAGGCTGCCGCACAGGACACACTGGGGTTGCGCCCGAGGGCAAGATCCTAGCCAGTTGGGGCTGTAGGGGTGACTTAGGGACAGCCAGAAGAGTGGGTCCGAAGTCTTCCTGGATCCTGGCTCATTTAAATAATTACGTGGGCTTCTGGGCTTAGGGCCTGGGCCTAGCCAGTTTCTTGGCACCTGGCCCTGGAGAGTGGGACCCAAAAAGGGGAGGTAGTTGCTTCAGGGGCTTAGCAAACTACCCATGAAGGGGAACTGAGAGTTGTTAGCCACAATTCCAGAATCGGATCAGGGCAGCACTTGCGGAATGTTCTACGATAGCATGTCAATTGAATTCAGGGAAGACCCTGAGACTCTGGAGAAATTTAAGTTAAAGTTGGCCTAAAACCCAATCATAAGTCTTGGGCCAAATGTCAGGAATTAGGGCAAGGAAACTAACTATGTGGCATTTATGCCATTACCATCCTTCCTCTTGATTATAGCAGACCTCGCTAATCAAACATGATATGTTTCCTCAGTGAGCGTGGCCTCAACTTGGAATCCTTTTCAACTACTGCCCCCAACGTGCCACAAAGCCAGCATGTGATTTGAATCCTGTTAACCATCCTTTATTAGAAGAGAGAACTAGTCTTAAGGGACATGTAGGTATCTGTGTCTTTTGTAATTTGAAATCTGTGGGTAGCCCATATAATTTCAGATCGTACTCTTTGGTGGGCTGAGGGTGTCTTTTCTTATCAGCATTGTTCAGGACAAAGAGGGAATGAGTCAGAAAGGGCCAGGCCCCAGTAAGGGAGTTGCTTGGAGCTGGAGAAGGCAGGTTCTAAAATTCTTACATGTACAGTGCCTAATCCAAAGAAATGCAGCTCTAATGGTGGAAATACAAACTAATAGACCAGAGGGGAAAACTTTCCAAAAGCCATTATTCTCACCAGGTAGTCAGGTAAAGACCCATCCAGAAGGTGTGCTTTGATGTGGTTTGGGCCAGCATCTCAAAATGGGACAAGGGATATTTGATTTTTTGGGAAAATACAGCTGCCCAACTTCAACTTCTCCCCAAAGCTACATGAAGTCTTTTATTAATCATTTCATCCATATTTCTTTTCACCTCACACTTCAAGTTTGGACTCTCTCTGGTATTTATGGCAAGACCTGTGGTTTCTCAAGGTGCAAAAGGCCTGTTTTAGGATGAAGATATTCTCATAGAGGCTGGCTAGACACCTGAGGGTCCCCAACAGGCAGTTGGCTCAGGTGACATGGAGCCAAAGGGAAACCAAACATTGTTTTCTTGATTTTTGTCCCTTGTAGGGAGAGGGCATCACTGATCACTTTCAATTTACATCTCTTCTCCCTTTGTCCTCTCCCAAGAGCCAGACTGTATACTAGGCACTGGGGATACAGTGAGGGCATGAAACCAGATGGGGTCCCCACCCTTCTGGTGCCCTTTGGGAGAGGGAGAGATCAATGAGATAGTCCTAGAATAGCACATAGACTTTTTTTTTCTTTTTTTTATTTATTTGACAGAGAGACAGAGATCACAAGTAGGCAAGGAGGCAGGCATAGAGAGAGACGGAAGCAGTCTCCCTGGTGAGCAGAGAGCCCGATGCGGGGCTCGATCCCAGGACCCTGAGATCATGACCTGAGCCGAAGGCAGAGGCTTAACCCCCTGAGCCACCCAGGTAAGAGCCACCCAGGTACCCCTACGCACATACACTTTCATCTGGTGTTTTGAGAGAGAGGTGTGGGGTGTTAAGAAAGCTTATGGTAGGGGGTATGATGCAGTGAGGGAAGGCATCCAGAAGGCAATGATGACCAAAACTAAAGGAAGATCTGGAATTAGTGAAATGAAGAGTCCTATAGTAGGAAGGGAGCTCTGGGCAGGAGGCCCAGCACGTGCAAAGGGTGGGCAACTGGCAGAAAGCGTGCACACTAGGCGAAAATCAGGAAGGTAGAGTGGAGAAGAGAGAATGAGAGAACAAGGGAGAAAGTGAACGAGGGAGACGTGTTAGACTATGAGTTGGAAGGGATGCCCCATGACCTTGGAAGCCAATCAGATGAGCATTTGCTGAGAAACTTGTGACATGTAAGATTTGGGGTCTCTCATACTCATGGGTTCCTTCCAAGGCCCTGCTTTGTGAATGTGGTCGATCCATACAGTCCTTAAGTTTTCTTATTACACATAAAAACGTTGGAAATCCCCCGAAGTCTCCCAGCTCGTACATGTGATACACTTGATGGAAGAGTTCTCAAAGGTATCAATAATCCTAACAATTTAGGTGGCATTTCCGAGAACGAATCTGTGACATTGAAAGAAACGAGCCTCCCTTCATTGTTCCAGAATGAGAATAATTCAGGAAGTCTGCATTCCCTTTCTGTCCTCTCTCCAGAAATTGGTGTTACAAGCTCATCATCCCACAGAGAAGAGATCAAAGACTATGCAGCCAACTAAAGGTAGGGAGAATTATTACAGAGTCGCATTGGTGTGGTAATTAATGCAAGTATGATGTTCTTGTCCAGGATTTTGTGATGTTAGTGTTACCTGTCACTTAAAGAAAAAAAGTCATTTGTGGGATTTATTTTCTTAATCTTAAAAAAAAAAAATTCAAGTTCATGCCTAATTTTGAATTTGGAATTTTGTATTCTTAGCTGATCTGCCTACTGTTGGTCATTGATCACTGTTATCAACCCTTCACCCAATTGTCAGTGTTACTTTGATGTGTAAAGTGTTCCTTGATGTCTCTACCACTTAAAGCCCTTCCCTACTGTGAGGGTGTTCAATCAGGCCCACCCAGAGGTAGCCTGCTGTCTGTACTCAGAGCCTGGAGAGTTCCGTCATTTCCAGGCAGAGAGGTGTGGTGATGAGGAAGGTCGGACATAGGGTTCCCTTGCCCACCCAGCCTTATTACAGGGTCTTCCTGGTGTATTTGTCTTGAGGCCAATCCCGAAGATTCTGGGTGGTATCCAGGACTGAACAGGGGACCCCAGGTCTCACTTTGAAGTCTGGCTCTCTCAATTCCCATGTAGTCAAGGTTCTGAATGTGCAAATCAGACTAAAAGTCTGCGACGAATCCTCATGAAGACAGTGATTGGCAGAAGGAATGGCAGCAGACTTCATTAAAGACAAGATGATCTCCTCGGTAGCGAGTGATCACGGAAGCACCCGTGTACTGAGACAGGAAACACAAAGCAGGAGACTGTCTGTAAGGTCCTTCTAAGGATGTGGGATCTTATTTTATTTTATTTTTTTGGTGACAGAACATTTCTACAGTCGAATGCATAAACATGCAAGTTCCTTTACTAGAGAAATTGTACATCATGGCGAATAGGGCCACTGGTCGCATTTCTGGGTAAATTGTTTAAAATCAGAAACAATCGTTAGGATGGATGCTATGCTCTGCTGTTACATGTTGAGGAGTCCTATATCATTCCAGTCTATCCTTGGGATGATAGTTTGGACACAGGGCAAGGAAATAAGATATCTATGAGCACCCCTCCTCTGCCACAGTCTCAGTGATTTTCTTTATCATCCAGCACGCCTGCGCGGGGGAACTGAACGTGGGTGGGGGTGTGTAGGGGCTGTGCGAGATAAGGGGGGTGCAAAGGGTCATTGTTTTCTTCACACCATCTTGAATGATGTCTGCACACCTGTGCTCAGCTGATGAAAGCTATCATTGCTCCTTGTCGCCCACAACCCCAGTTGTGGCATCTGGTAATGTTTATCCCACGTGCGGTAGTAAGTTCCGGTTTGCAAACCAGCAACATTCATTTTAGTGTTATGAGCTCCCCCCACTTCCCTTACATCTGGAGTCAGCTCCAGTTTCCAAGAAGCCGTTCTTGTTCTATTCTTTCATTATCTGCAGTTTTCTTTCCTCTTCCTCTTCTCCCTCCTCCCGTGATGTGGAGCAAACTCAGAGTTTCATACTGACCTTGCTTTCCCTTGTGATCTCTGCACCTGCTTTGGTAATTCCTGCAGCCCCCTTGCTGGGGGTGGGTCTATCCTTCCCACGTTGCCACCATCTTCTTCAGTGACAGTGTCCAACTCATTCGAATGTTCCATTGGTTGGCACCATGGGTAACATGACTCAGTTTTTGTTATAGAAGGTTGTTTCCTACTGGCAAGTATGCCTTCATGTTCAGTTCTCCCCCAGTGGGCCACCGCCAAGTTGGGCAGCGGTCAGCTGAGTCACCTCCAGCTGTCACAAAGTCTACTGGGACAATAACACTTGTTTGCTTACCTTGTGATTCCGTAAGGATCAAGGTCAGGTTCTCAGCCACTTCAGTGTCTTTCAGTAACAACTCCTGAATGTTTAGCCCACCCACTTTTCCAGGGATGGTTCAGGCAAAGCTAGAGGCTGGATATGTGCATGTAAAGAGCCCCAACTTAGTTCCCTCATCCAGTGCCCAGGGAGGAATATGACTTGAACCCACTGGTGAGGGCAGGGTGTGACTCCATCACCCAAGAGGCTCTCCTGTCTTGTCAGGCGACAGCAACCAAAAGATCTTTGCTGTCTCCCCAAGTGCCAGGCATCCTCTTACCTCAGGGTCTCTGCTTCTGCAACCCCCTCCACCAAGAGCGACCTTCTCCCAGATTTCGCAGGATCGCTTCTTCACCTCCCTAGGTCTTTCCTCAAAAATGCTCAGAGATGCCCTCCTAGACCGTTCTATCCCATGTGGAAGACAAGCCTCCCTACACCCTGAGTACCCACCCCCCCGACCTGCTTTGTCTTTCTTGTGCTTCCTGTCCTCTGACACCACGTGCGTGCTTGTTTATTTGTGTACGCCTGTCTTTACCTACAAGAATGGAAACAGCAACAGGAGAGGGGGCTTCCTTCTCTGCACGCAGGATCCCCAGGGTCGAGGAACGTGTCTGCCGCACAGTAACACTGAAAAAGTAACCATGGAATGAGTGAGAAAATGGGAGACAAGGGGTTGAGACACGGATCGATTCTGATGTTGTGGCAGGAGCTGTTCTTACAGGGATTTCAGGGGATCCTCACAACCTTGAGAGAAAGGTCTTCGTCCCATTTTACAGAGGAGAAAACTCCGGCATTAAGCTGATCTGTACACGGGGGGACAACCAGCAGGTGTCTGGACCTGGCTCCTCACCTGTGTTGCCTGAGTCTTTATCTTAAGCTCTTTCTTTAATGTTATGGCTCTTTCCTCCTTTTGGCCACAATGTTGCTAGGAGGACCTGATGAAGGTATTCTCACACACTTTCATGTGCACACGTACATATGTGTACACTTACACACTCGTGCATATGCACACGCTCATACACACCGTGGTTGCATATGGTTCCAGGATTCTACCTTTGATCCTGGAGTAAGGACCCTTTCCCTACACCATGAACAGGAAAGGCACCTGGTTCTTGCAGACCTGCACTTTGTGCCTTTTTTTCTGACTACGTTGGATTATTAACTAATTACAGCTTGTGAAATCCTCAGGAAATACCAAGAACTTTTTCTATGCTAAATAGGGTTATGAGTGAAGCTTTGATTTTAGAGAACAGCCAGGACCCCCGGAAATAAGCAAATAACAGTTGTGCCGGGAGGCTGGCAGCCGATGGGCACGCCACGGCGTGTCGTCCAATTCTGTGTGGCTCTCCAAGGTGTTTCCGCTCCTGCCTGTGACATCTGTCCTCACGGCGAGTTTGCACATTTCCAAGAAAATGGATTCATGGCTAATTGATTGCTTTTCTGAACTCCCTGTTTCATCTTTCAGTGTCTATTTGCTTTTCTTCTGCTCCCATCCCTTTACTCGTAGCACATGTGTAACCTCTCCTTTGTGGGGGGGGGTTCCTTCTCACCTTCATTCCTGCCACCCCTCCACCTTTCTATCTATGTGCCATCTATCTATCTATGTGCCATCAATCCCTCCTGACCTCACACCTTGGACGGAGTGCGCCCCTCCAGAACTGGCGTCATGGGCCTGTGAGCTGGGCAGTCATGGAGACACCTCCCCCCATCACCCTGCCCCTGCTGCCCACTAAGCTTTCTCCCCTTATCTGGTTTATTACCTTGCTGTTACCATTCATATGGCTGATATTCTATTTGGTGGGGGAAATTCCAAATGGATGTTGATTGGAAATTCCTAGAATTCACAATTGCTTTGGGGATGAGCTGAATCCCTCTGAATGCAGGATCCAGCTCAGAGGGAAGCTTGTGGATGCAGGAGGAAGAGCCTCTCCAAAGCAGGCTTTGCCTGGCCAGCACTTATCGTCCTCAAGAAGGCCAGGGCCATGCGGGGGGAGCCATCTGCTCCCTCTCAGGTGTCACCTCGTGTCCTGGGACTGGAGGCTGAGGACCACTGATTGGAACTTCATGCTGAGTAAGCCTACAAGATAAGGTAAGGCAGACATAGATCCTGTATGTGGTGTCTGGTGACAAGCTCTGGTTTGTTATGTTTGCCCCTTCCATGGCGGAAATACTCTCGCTGTGGCCAATCCCAAATACTCATTCAATGCCATTGAATAAATTGCTGGGAAGAGATGGATGGGGTCTCACCATCGTATCCTAAATACAACAGATGTGAATAACTTGAATGCATAGACATTAGACAACTACAATTAGGAAGTGATGACTTTTAAGTATTTTTTTTACCTTTTATGAATGTAACTTATTTAATTGTAAGTTTATATAATTTAGATTTTAGTAGTGGCCGTGTTTAACAACTGGTTTGCAAAATTCCTGGTCATTAAGCAGGTGGGTCTCTCAGTCCCATCAGGGGCAGCTTGAGCACGAGCACTGGTCAAACACAGCTCTTGTCTCCAGGTTCAGTTCTACCACTTACCAGCCAGGTGGCCTTGGGAAAGATAGGCCACCATTCTTCTCTTCAGCCTGCCCTTGTGTTAGCTAATGTTAAGAGAAAGAGCTCTTATGCTGGGATATTGCAAAGATTAGAAGAGGCGCAGAGCGCCCATGGTCTACCGTCTACCACCTGCTGTGCATCAGCGAGGGGGGTCATAGTGGTGGCGGCAGCGGCGATGGCAGCAGGTGTAATGGATTAATAGCCGCTTCGAGCATCTCTTCTCAGGGTTCAGTGAGTGAGCATATGTGAAGCGTGGAGTGCCACGTCTGGTACCTTCTGAGCTCCTAATGCTGGAGTGGGTAGGGCCACAGTGGTGGTAGTTAGAGGAGGCAGAGTGCACAGATCCTTTGCTTACTTGCTATGTGACCTTGGGCAAGTCAATGAATCTATATGAGCCTGTCTCACGTTATGCGAAACAGGGAAAGTAAGAGTCCCCAGCTTACAGGGTGATAGAAAAGTTAAATAAGACACTAAGGGGTGTAAAGATGATGATCCCAGCATCGTCATCAGTATCACAGGTGATGCTGAAGCTGAAGCATGATGCCTCTCTGACTGTGAGATTCTCCGTAGACCTCTGGGTTGGCCCTCATGTGTCCAGCCTGCCCGCCATCTGTCTCTGGCTTAGGCACACCCTTCCTGTTTGTGTGATGAGAAAAGGCTCTTGAGAGGCTGGCACTATGACGAAGCTCCTCATCCCTTCCAATGGGCAAGCCCTGCACTGGATTTGCAGACGGGATGCAAGTGCTGAAGGAATTTCTGCCTGTTTGTACTGCTTACCAAACACGAGGCTTGGCGGTCATGTGGGCCAGACGTCACGTGACTGTGTGACCATTTGGTCTTTCTTTCAGCGGCCTGGTTGTACTGCGGTCTGTTAATCCGATCTGATACACCTGGGGTTCTGGTGATGAAAGGTTCTTGATGAAGGCATGAGTTTCCCAGAAGGCGGGCAGAGGATGGTGACGGAGTTTAGGGAAGTGGACTCAGAGCTGCACTGTATGGTAAGGAGGCCAAGAGGCACATGTGGTTTTTGCGCCCTTGAACTGTGGCTAGTCCCAAATGAGGTGCACTCTGAGTATAAAATAGATACTGGTTGGGCACCTGAGTGGCTCAGTGGGTTAAGTGCCTGACTCTTGATTTTGGTTCAGGTTGTGATCTCAGGGTCATGAGATCGAGCCCCACGTTTGGCTCTGTACTCAGCGGGACAGTCTGCTTGACATTCTCTCCCTCTCCCTCTGCCTTTCATGGGTGCTTATTCTCTCTCCATCTTTCTTTCAAATAAATAAATAAATCTTTAAAAAATGAAATAAAATAGATACTGGATTTTGAAGACTTAGTATGAAAGAAGATAAAACATCTCATTAATAATTTTTATGCTGATTCCATCTTGACATGATACTATTTTGAATAGATTGGTTTAAATAAAATACTACTAAAATTAACATCATGTGTTTCTTTTTATAGTTCTAAAGTGTACTAGAAGACTTAAAGTTCTGTATGTGGCTCACATTGTATTTCCATCGGACAGCACTGTTCTAGAGAATTGAGGCAGGAAGTAGCCACTGTCAGTGGTGAAAATGCTGGGTTGTTCTAGGGTACAGGAATGAGGCTGCAGACTCCAGGGAGGAGGCCACTGAGATCAAGGTTGGGTGCTGATTGTTGGAGATATAGAGCAGAGAATGATACTCAGCCACAAAGCCTCAAGCAGACAGAGGCCCTTACTTGTCTCCATCTTGATTTGCCACCAAACACCGTCGTTTTATGCCTGGATGACTCCAACAGCCTTCTGACTGCCTCTACGTTTGCCTGTCCAAGAATCTAGGTTCCTGTTGTTCCTCACGGTCAGAGCAATTTTAAAAAATATCTGACTCTATTCAAAGGGACTTACCTGAACCCCTGTCATGGCTCCCAGTCCTTTTGGATTTAAATTCAGGGTCCTTATAAGCCTGGTCTGGAAGGTTCTATGTGTTCTGACCTTCTACTGTTCTTCTGCCTCATCTTCCTCCATTCTCTACTTCACTTGAGATGTCCCAACCTCATGAATCTTCCAAAAGATGCCCACTGCTTTCCTGCCCCAGAGCCTTTGCACATGCTATTTCTTCTGTCAAGACCTCTCTTGCCTCAACACCTCACCTGGATGATGACTTCTCATGCTTCAGGTCTCAGATTAGCTATCACCTTCTCTGAGAAAAACCTCCCCTTTTTATACTCTCTAATAAAAAAATCCACATTTCCTTCCTATCACCTTGTTTTTCACTCTCAATAACACCTATTGACATTCATGCGCTTATTCAATATTTTGGTCTATGACCATGTTTTAGGCTCTGTGTGGTAGGTCCTTACCTGTTTTGTATCCCTGCCCTAGCATGGAGACTGGCACAGAAGAGCCACTTAGGAAATATTTGTTGAAAAGAGAACAAAGGCATGAAGGTCTGTTATCTGAATCAGGGCATAAGTTCGATACCAGCCTCAGCAATCATGACTGATGGAGTGGGACCGAGGCTGTGGGGTGGGGGCAGGGGGAGGCAGGGGCTGGGGCTGGGGCAGCACACAGGGCCCAGCCTGAACCCAACAGGGGTGGCTTGGCTCTGCCTTGTCTCGGGCAGTAACTTCAAAGCCCCTCACAGGAAGCGAGTCAAGATGTGTCGGTCCCCGGAGGTGTCCCTGGCCCTTGGAAGGCCTCTGCCCGGGTTTGATGAAGCACCTTCTGTGGCAGGTCTGGTAATTAACTGTGGCCGTGCAGTATGCTTGTGCAGGTGTAAATCATCGGCAGATACTTTGGGGCTTATCTACTAATGAAAACTCCTTGGCATTTCTGTAAGCATATTATGGTCAATTACAATTAATTCAGTTTGCATCGACTGCCTTTTTCCTTATGCAAAGATTGTGCAAATCGAGTGTGTGAGCCGAGGGCTCTGAGGGTTGTAAAATCCATAATGGTTCGCTCTCAGGGCTGGTGAGGGGAGAATGAAACCATGGGCTGCTTGAAATTTAAATCAGAGCAAGAAAAAGCAGGTCAATAGGAGATATTTTGCTGCACTCACATGAGTTGGGCCTGGCCCGTGAGGGGATGGGGGGGTACTTTCCTGCTGCCCAAGGATTTAGGGTCATGACTGTCCCCCTCTGTCTGGAAGTTTCTCCTTTTAGCTCTAGTTCTGTGCTCCTGGCTGTGGCCGCTCTCCATGTCCCAGGGGACTTGACTTCCTGTTTGAGGACTCACAGCCTCGTGACTCATGAGGACAGACGACTGCTGCTTGAGGAGGGACGAGGTGTTTTCCTTATTCCTTTCCCACAGTTCCCATGGCAAAGTTTGGAAGACAGCAGGTGTGAAATGAACTTTTAACATTTTAGTTTCTGAACCAGCTGACATTTGTTGAGTGTTAACCATACGCCAAGAGTTGTCCTCAGCTCTCTATGCCCACTACATAGGTGTGTACATGGCACACAGGCTGTGAGCTAGATCTTCCCATGGCACCTACTTCACCAATGAGGCTCTGAGAAGAAGAGGGATCTGTCCAAGTTATACAACTAGTAAAAGTTTGGTTTGAATCTAGGTTTTTCTTCACCATCTTATATAGTCACTTGAATCCTCTAGAAATCCTCTGGAAAGTAATCCTCTAGAAAGTAACCCATGGTGTGGGTTCTGTTATCAAACTCATCTACAGCCAGTACCTGAGGAAGAGGAGGTTTCTCTGTCTGTATCTTTTCTCCTCTCCTGTAAGGGCAGCTGAGACTGTGGGGCTTCTTATCAAAGTCAGGGAGATGGGCTGCCTGGGGTTTCCTAGGCAGAGAGAAGACACCCATGTGGAGCTTTAGACATGAGGAGTGCTGGGGACCTCTCTTAGGGTGTTTCTCTTCTGGAAGGTGACACTTAGCTCAGATATCCAGAGAGAATCTCAGAGACTGCCTGACCAACACGGAGTTGGAGTGGGGTGTAGATACAGCTTTTGTAGGTGTTGTTGGCATCTTGTCCAAATCCCTTCATTCTTACTGCTCAAGAGTATCCCAGTCCAAATTCCACCTACCAGCCCCTTCATTTCTTTACTTAAGGATTTTCTTTGCCCATTAGGGTGCACTTGGCCGAGATGTTGTGGTGGGCCAGATGTGCCAGGGAATTCATGTTCTTGGAGCAGGCTGCAGCAATGAGTGATGGAATTTGGTGTATAAATACCCCAGCTCCCCTCCTCCTCAGGTGAGATTGCTCTGAGGTGGGAGTTCCCCACCGGATTACATCCCAGGTGCCCATGGTGGGAACTTGTTTATTAACAAGCTTTATCAGTTGCTTTCTTTCCCTGCCTTGCTTCTCCGCTTTCTTATTGGTATTTCCTGGGATCACTTCCTAAATAACACATCTGAACTTGAATCCTTGTCTCAGGGTCAGCTTTTGGGGAAGCAAAAGTAGGATAATTTTCTTTCCTAAAAAGACTTTCTATTTATTTGAAAGAGAGTGAAAGCGGGAGAGATCACAGGAAGAGTGGGAGAAGCAGACTCACTGCTGAGCAGGGAATGTGATGCGAGAATCAGTCCCAGGACCCTGGGATCATGAGCTGAGCTGAAGGCAGATGCTTAACCAACTGAGCCACCCAGGTGCCCCCAAATTAGGATACTTCTTAACTTTAGGGATAAAGCTATTGCAAAAAAAAAAAAAAATTATGACTTTAAAATTTGCTCATTTTCAACTGTAAATGTGAACATGAATATATTTTCACAAACTTTGCGTTACTTTCCAAGTTCCCTTTGACCTTCTTCTCCCATCCCTTCCCTGCCCAGCAATCTCACACACACACACACACACACACACACACACACACACATCATCCACTCTACATATTGACCATCAATGCAATTTTTAAAACTTCACAAGATGTTTTGGAGTTCTTTCCATGTAAGTTACACAACACTCTACCTCATTTCTTTCCAATGCTGCATAACCTTACCCTGTATGAATTTAGCACTGTTTAACTCTTCTTCTGTTGGCAGAGATTTATCTTATTTCCAGTTCTATGGTAGCTTCAACTTTGAGAGCTTCCTCCTTAGTGCATGGACTGTCCTAATGAGGGTCAGTTCCCTCTAATTAAGGGCTCTGCTCTGCAATCAGTCTTTCATGAATCCTGAAACAGTCAAAATGCTGGTTATAAAATGAAGACATTATGAAAAACAGAAAGCATTTCTGGGGAATTCCAGACAATGTAACATGACTTCTCCAAGTCCCTAGAGGACTCAAACCAGACTCTGAAGAGGTGGATTGGGACAGGATGCGGGAGAGAGAAGAAGGGGAGGGAGAGCATGGGGGGTATGAGGATGGAGGAAGAGGAGTATTTTCTGGCCTCAGATTCTTGAAGCTCCATTTGCTAATTTATCATACGACCACAGAAAAATTGGTCCCTCCTGCTGTATCCAGATGTTCCTTTCTTGAGTTTTGGCCTTGCCCCCATAGCTCTTACCACATCAAGGAGGTGGATAGAAGTAAAAAAATGAAAAAAAATTTAAAAAAAAAGTTTTTGCTTTAGTAGGATTGAAATCCCTTCTGTTCTATTCTACTGTATCATCTCAGTTCTGGGGCCTGATCTGAGAAGTATAAATTATTAGGTTGAACCATATGAAAGTGACATTTTGTAGGTCAAATATGGTCAGATACCTTCAGTTTCTTGTGGTTCAACTGAAGGGTTTTGGGAACAATTCAAGTTTATTTTAGGTGATAGGCATGGGGTGATAGTGTGCCTGCAGCCTCATGAGAGCCTAGCCAGGCAAGTTCCTTTATCTCTTCAAGCCTCAGTTTGCTCATCTCTATAAGGAATATCATAATGCCAGTTCACAGAATTGCTATAAAGGAAATTGAAATAATATATGTCAGAGACTTAAAATCCCACCTCTCTCATAGGAGAACTGTAATAAAGTATAACCACCATTATCATCAGCATCATTGAGCAGTAGGATGCCAACATAATAACACAAAGGGACTTAATATTTCCTGAGTGATCACTGTCTAACAAGCACCTTCTGTACACTTTATGTAACTTCATTAAACACACACACACACACACACACACACACACCCCAAAAATGCTGGGTGAAACCATTAATAACCCCTTTTCCAAATGCTGAAAATGGATTTCAGAAGTAGCTCACCAAGGATGGAAAATATAGAGAAGTGTAAGAGTCATATGAGATCTGGTGAGTACATGTGTTTAATTGAAATTCCAGGAGACATAAGGAATGAAAATGGAGCAGAAGAAATATTTGAAGAGACTAGTAGCCCATGTTTTCCAAATATAATGAAAGACACCATGTATAATTAACCGAGAAGGTGGACCCAAAGAAAACTACAGTTTGTTCATCACAGGCAAACTTGCAAAAGTTAAAAAAACAAAAAACAAAAAACAAACTTGAAGAGAAAAGATCTTGAAAGCAACCAAAGAACAAAAGGCATATTACCTTCTAAGGTGTGAAAATAATATTTAAAGCTGACTTTTTAACAGAAATTATGCAAATCAGAACACAATGGAACAATAACTTTGATATATTCAAGAACATCATTGTCAACCTAGAATTCTATACCCAGAAATATTCTTTAAGAGTGAAGGTGAAATAAATATATTTTTGCATAAATAAAACCTAAAATAATGTGTGCCAATAGACTCGTACTAAGGGAAATCATAAAGGATGTTCCTTAGGCAGAAGTAAAATGATCCCAGATGAAAACATGGAAATTATGAAAGAATGGGGAGCCACAGCAGGCTAAATATAAGGGCTCATCTAAATGAATATTGACTATTACAAGGAATGGTAATAAGGAATTGTCATTGCAAAATTGAAAAAAAGGAGACAGATATAAATAGAGCTGAATGATTCTAGAATTCTCATACTATCTGGGAAGTGCTAAAAGCACTAAATTTCATAAAATAAGTAATTCAAGCCTGTTTTAATCTCTAGAGAAACTTGTAAAGGAAGGGTAAAGGAATGTATAGCTGTAAATGTAACCAAGGTGAAAATGAAATAATAATAATAAATACTTGATTAATCTCAAAGAAGACAAGAAAGGAGAGATAAATGAGCATGGGACAATTAGAAAAGTTGAAGACAAATAGTAGAATGTTAGATTTAAGTCAAAATAGATCAGCAATTTTATTAAATGCTGATGGCCTAAATTCTGCAATTAAAAGGGAAAGATTTATTGCTTATAAAACATAAAACTTACGTTTTATAAAACATACTGCCTATACAATATTTGCTTTAAATATAAGAACACATAAAATTTGAAAGCAAAAGTCTTCAATAACTAACCAAAAGGAAGCTGGGATAATTATCCTTTTATGAGGACAAAGCTTAATTTAAGAAAACAAGTACTACCAGAGATAATAATAGATGTTTCCTAATGATGAAAGGGTCAAATCATCAAGAAGATGTAGCAACTCTAAAATCACGCTTAGCTAATTAACAGAGTTTCAAAACATTTCAAATAAATAAATGCACAATCATAGTGTGTGATTTTAATATAATTTTCTCAGTGCCAAGAGAACAAACAGATTTTTTTTTTAAAAAGTAAAGACAAAAAAGATCTGGTTAATACACTTGACCTAATTTACATAAATTAGCCTAATTTACTTAATTGACTAAACCTAGCTGACTTAATTGAATGCTAATTGAATATTAATAGAATACTTTCTAACATCACATATGGACTATTAAGTAAAATTGATTATATTTTGGGATAGAAATCAAGTCTCACCAAACTTAAAACATTAAAACTATTTAGCACATGTCCTCTGACAAGAGTTAAATTGAGCTAGAAATAAACAAGAAAAAATCAGAAATGCTCGGTGTGAAAAAAAGAAAGAAATGCTCAGATATTTGGAAGTTAAACAATTGACTTTTAAATAATCTGTAAGTCAAAGAAAAAATTACAGTAAAAATTCCATATTATTTTGGAATGAATGATAATAAAAATAGGGTGTATAAAAACATTAGGAATGTAGCTAAAATTGTGGTAGAAGGAAATTATAATTAACATTATAATGTACAACTTGATGCTTATACATTTTAAAATGTAGATGAATTATGAAAATTCCAAGAAAAACCATAATTTATTAAAATTGACCTAAGAAGAGACTATCTGAATAGTCATATGTTAATAAAGATATTTAAACTATAAGTTAAAATCTTCCAACACATAAAATATTCCTTGGGTGCTAGTTAATTTATCAGTGCAATTTAAAAAATATTTATGGAAGAAATAATACCAATATTACACAAATGCTTCCAAAGACTAGAAATAGAAGACTAGGTATACTATAAAGTCAGTAAAACCTGACAAGAATATTACCCAAAAGGGAAACGATAGGCCACTTTTGTACCTAGATGAAAAAAATCCTAAACAGAATATTAGCAAATGGAATGAAGTAGTATTTAAAGAGGATAATACACCTAGACAAAGTTGGATTCATTCTAGGAATGCAAGATAAATAAATAACATTTAAAAACAGCCATATTATTTAGTGTATTAATAACATAAAAGAAAAAAAATAATCCTCTCAATAGCTGCAATAAAAGTGTTTGAAAAATTCAATATTTCCTGGGTATTTACCCAAAGAAAATTAAAAAAAAAACAAACCACTAATTTGGAAAGCATGCTTATGCTTACTGCAACATTATTTACAATAGTCAAGATATAGAAGCAACCTGAGTGTCTTTCCATAGATAAATGGGTAAAGAAGATGTGGTGTATATATTATGGATGGACCTAGAGGGTATTATGCTGAGTGAAGTAAGTCAGACAGAGAAAGACAAATACTGTATGATTTCATTTAAATGTGGAATCTAAAAAACAAAACAAACAAAAATCCAGGTACAAACTCAGAAATACAGAGAATGAACTGGTGGTTGGGGACTGGGTGGTGGGGGAAATAGATGAAGAGGATTAAAAGGTGCAAAATTCTGGTTATAAAATAAATAGGTCACAGAGATTAAAAGTATAGCACAGGGAATGTCGTCAATAATACTGTAAATCACATTGTAAGGGGACAGGGGGTGCCTACATTTACTGCAGTGAACACTAGGTATAGACCTGTCAAATCACTATGTTGTATGCCAGAAACGAATATAGCATTGTATGTCAACTCCACTTCAATAAAAAAAAAAAAAAATTCAACTCCTAATCATTATAAAATTTATCAGCAATCTGGGAATAGAAAGGAATTTTAAAAACCTGAAAAATAACATCGACCAAAAAAAAACCTTAGGGCAAAAATCACCCAATAGTTAATGGTGATATGTGGAAAATTTTCTCCCTGAAATCCTTAATGAGCTGAGGATGGCCACTACTGCCATTTCTAGTCAAAATTGTACTGGAGGTCCTGTCCAATGCAATAAGTCAAGTAAAAGAAATAAAAGGCATAAAGATCGGGTAGAAAGAAATAAGGCTATCCTTATTTGTAGGTGACATGAATGTATATGTAGAACATTCATAATAGTTGGCATATGTACTATGAAATTAGTAAGTAAATATTGCAGAACCACTCAATAAAAAGTCAATATTAAAAATAAAGTATATTTCTATTACTGTAAAACAAATAGAAAACTAAAAAAATAAAGTGTCATCAAATCCTCAAATACCTAGGAATAAATAAAAAACAACAATAACAACAACAATAAAAAACCTTCATAAGACAAACACACAGGGAAACATAAAACATTGTTGAGAAAAATTAAGTACATAAACTGAGGAATATAACATGTTCATACATTGGAAGTTTCGGTATTATAAAGATGTCAATTAATGGGTGTGGTACATAAACAATGAATCTTGGGACACTGAAAAAATAAAATAAAGAAAAGATGTCAATTATTTTCAAATAATCGAAGGGTTTGATGCATTCCTATGAAAAATCTTATCTGGTTTTGAGTGTCTGTCCTCATGAGTGTGTGCATGTGTGCTTGTGTGTGTGTATGCAGAAATGACAAACTAATTCCAATATGTATTTGGAGATAAAAAGGGACCAGAATTGCCTAGACAATTCTGAGAAAGGGCAAAATTAGAAGACTAACTTGAATCTTTATATCAAGATTTATCTTAAAACTATCGTAACTAAGACAGTGGAGTACTAACACAAGATAAAATAGAGAGTAAATTGAGATTCAGAAACAGATCCAAACATATATGTCCCTTTGATTCATGACAATGTTGATGCTTCATTTCAGTGCAGAAAGTTTCCCTCAATAAATCATGTTGGGTCAATGGGATATTCACGTGGAAAAAAATAAATCTGGAGCTGTATCACACATCATACATAAAAATCAATTCCAGATGTATTATAGTTCTAAAATGTAAAAGTAAAACCAGTAAAACTTTGTAAAGGTAAATTCAAGAAACATTTTCATGACCTTAGGGTAGGCCAATATTTCTTAAGGAAGATAAAACACCACCCATAAAAAGGAAAGATTGTTAAAGTGGTCTTCATTAAAATTAAGAACTGGTGTTTATTGAAATATACCATTGAGAGTATGAACATGCAAACAACAGGGTGAAAGATATTTAAAATATAGATGTTCAACAAGGGACTCTTAGATAATATATAGAGTACTTTACAAATCAATTAGAAAAAAACAAAACCCAGAGAACCCAAGAGGAAACAGGTATAAAACTTGAAGGGGTCTTTCCCAAGATAAGATATCCCGGTAGCCAGTAAGCATACGAAAAGATGTTTGACCTCATTAGTCATTAGGTCAAATTGAAATCACCATACAATATCTACACATTCCCACCAGAATGGTTAAAATGAGAAAGACAGAGAACACCAAATTTTGACAAGGATGCAGAGTAGTAGAAGTCTCCTGCTCTTGCTATATTCAGGGCTTCTCTCAATTTCAACGCTGAGTGAAAGAGGACAGACACAAAGGGATAGATACTAATTGGTTTCTTTCATAGAAAGTACTAAAACAGGTAAAACTAATTGATGGTGGAAGATGTAAAATGGTTGTTACTTATTCTAGAAGCCTCAAGGGTGTTGGCTGTGGTCTGTTTGTTGGTCTGCCTAGTGATTACATGGGTTTATGTAAAATTATTTTATGACCTGTGCACATTTCTATATGCTTGTTATTTATATGAAATGCTTATTTAAAATGAAATCACCACTAGGTAAAGAACTTCAGACAGTTGAGAGGAGGGAACTCCTCAGCTTTAAAAGGCCTTTACCTGGTTAGTGTAGGCCAGTGGACCCTCCACACGTTGTCTGAGTGGGGCAGCTCTCTTCCCGGACCTGTTGCCAACATATCTTCCACTATAACAAAACCCATTTGACTCACTTGTAACATTTTGAATGCAAAGTCCTTGCAAGTTTGACAAGACCTGACTGTCTGGTTCTTCCAAGGCAACATTATTATTTGGATGTCTGAGAGAAGGATTGGGAGGTGGGAAATTCTGTCAATCCACAGGTGGTGTTTCACCTGGAGGGCTTGTGACAACACAGGTGGCTGCACCCTACTCCCAAAGTTTCTGATTCAGTAGGTGTTATGGACTGAATGTTTGTGTCCCTCCTCTACCTCAATTCATACATTGAAACCCTGTCCCCCAATTTGATGGCGTTGGGGGAATGGGACCTCTAGGTGGTAATGCCACTAGAGCACTTATTGGTGAGTACTTTCCAGGGATAACTGCTGGTTGTGGGCTGGTGGATCCTGGGTCATCAGTCATAGACATGCAACCTTGAGGTCTAAATTTCACTGTTCCCAGCAGGTTCTCAGAAGGACCCTCCTTCTCTTGGAGCTGGAGTTCATGAGTTAATTACATGAGTTTTTGCAAGGGAGTTCAATTATAATATGCCAATGCCAATGCCCAATTGCCAGTCAACAGGGGCAGGGGAGCCTTTCTTGAGTGAACACCCCTCCCCACTCGTGATCTCATTAGGAGTTTGGCATTTTGAATTGTGTAGCTTGTAAACCCAGGGCCGTCTGTGCAGGTGACATAGTCCTTGTTTCTGGTGATGACTGGCATCCTTGGTAAAATAATTGTGACCTGGTTTCTATTTCTGTTAGAAGAGCTGACTTTCTCCTTGGCATCGGCACCAGTGTTGGGGGCAAGGGTACATTGGAAATGACCAGGGAACAAAGAGGCAGCAGATCCAGCTGCCTGCTTCCCTGTCATGAGTACATCATGTGTCTTAAGAAGACCAGCTGAGCTCGTTACATTTTCCATCCCCAAATGACTCTTGCTTTGCACATGTATTTCAAAGGCTTAGAGTTGTTTGCAGAACGCTTTCCCAACCACAGGATTTCCCATCCTGCAGCTGGAGAGTCTTCTATTCAAAAGGGCCCGGGGTTTTCCAAGTGTGGGATGTCATATCTTTAGCAGAACTCATCTCGCCTCTCTTGGAGTAGACTTGCCGTGAGCTGTCCCTAGCCAAAAACCACCCATAGTGGCTTCATCTACTAGATCTGGCCACTGTCATGGACTTTGACACCCTCATGTTCTCAGATTTGCTTATTTGGGTCAATATTGGCAGTTAAAGAATCGCTCTCCCCCTGCTCTCATGTCCATTCACAATACCCAGCAGGGTCCCCTTTCCTATAGACCTGCTCTCTATGGGTTCTCATCAATGAAGGTTATCAGCCATGGAGGTGGGGAGCAGAAATTACTGGTGGCCTGTCCCTGCCCTCAGACCTTGGGTATACTCTCATTCACCTTGAGCTGCCGGAGTCTGCATCTCTGGGCCTAAAATTCACCATCCCCTCCCCCCCTGAAAAAAACACTATGGATGGTTGCTCTTCCAGAAAAAGCCTCCAGGCAGTGACTGTCAGGCATAGGTATATACATGCTCCAGATCACTGGCTCCCAGGATCAGATATTTTGCACTATTTCCCAGAATTTGCCTCTGGTAGCCAGCTTCAAAACACAGTGCTTGTTGGCTTTCCTTCCAAGCAATTATGTATTCAACAGCTATTTATTGAGTGCCCACTGTTTACCGGACACTGTGCTCAACTCAGAATATAAATGATGAGTGAAACAGCCATGGTTCTTGTAGTCCAGGAGGAGAAACAGACAATATATAATCACACAGAAATGGATAATTCCCAAATTGCTATCAGTGCTGTTAGGGCTTAAAGAAGGCATATGATGGAGGGGCTAAGTGACCTATCTACATGATGCATGATATTGAACCTGAGGCCTGAGGAATGAGAAAGGATGAGCCATGTGAAGAGCCGGGGGAACAGAATGTGTGGAGGCATTGGAATGGGAGAACACTTAGGATATGCTTAGAATGGAAGGAGAGCTGGTAGAGGGGGAGAGCATGCGACTCGATGAAGTTGGAGAGGCAGGTAGGGGCCTGGGATCATCCATGACCTTGTAGAGTGCTTAGGCACATGTGTGTATCTGCATTTGTGCTTGGGCATGGCTGAGAGCACCTGCTGCACGTGTGCGTCTCTGTCTGGAGTGTGTGTGTGTGTGTGTGTGTGTGTGTGTGTGTTCACCCAATGGTATGTCCAGGAATGGGATGTGTTTGCATCTTGCTTGTGAATCGTGCACACCACTGTGCCTCTGTGTGTATGCAGGGGGTGGGGTGGAGGGGTGGTGGTTTGTATGTTTGTAAGGGCCTTTGAATTGATGTTTTCCAATGTAGCTTTTTGTATTTCTGTATAAGTATGTATTTATGTATCTCACCATGGTGGTATCTGAGTCGATGATTTTGGTTATTTATGAGTGTGCTTGTGAAACTCCATGGATGAGTGTGTCATTGTGCATGAAAGCATGAGCACTGTGTGTGTATTTGTGTGTGAATATATTTGTCTTGTGTTATCGTATATGTGGATTTGTAGCTGCCTATGTGTGTATATTTTATGAGTCTTTTTTTATACCGACTGTATGGGTGTCTGCCTCTTTGTGTGAAACTCTGGAAATAGTCTTGCCCTCACTCAGACCACAAAATCTTGGAATTTTTATGGCCCACATTTGCTAGCAAGATGCAAACTTTATTTGCAGTTACAGTTATGGCTGGTTTTATTTCATATTTTCAATATTCCTGGACTTTTAAAATCCGAATGCTAAATACTTTATGTGAATACGTGTGTATGTGTTTATTTCTCTTGATTTTAGTAAGTCAGCTCTAGTTAAGGCCAAAATCCCGACCCCTGTCTTTATGAGTTAATATCTTTATTTAGAAATGAGTTTCAGACCTGGAGTGGAGTCGTTTCCTTAGGCAGCTTCTTTTCTCAGTTAATGTCCTAGTTGTAAGATGATCCAGAAGCTTGATTGTCGGTGAATCAAATGCAATGAGCCCATCCCTGAGCCCACTGGATGCTGTCACAGATTGTTGTTGTTAGGGAAATGGAGGCAAGAGCTCCCAGGGAGCGGAAGTGCGGAGCCGGAGCCTGGACTGTTAGGGAGCAAGGGGGCCCAGCGTGTTGAGGGCACGTTCCTTCAGCTCCCGATCCTGGGAACACAGCAAAATGATTCATGTCAGGGAACACGGGCTCTGGTCCAACTCTACGCAGCTTCTCACGTTCCTGGGTTTGGTGCCCTCTTTGTTCTTCCAACTAGAATTGTGAAAAACATAATTGTCTGCTTCAAGTACTGTTTTGAGTGTTTTGTTTTTGGACCTATAAAATATGTATGAACCTTCCAATGGGTTTAATAATGTTCTTACTTTCTTTAACCTTATTTTTCTCCCAAGGTATTAAGTTCTTCTATCATGAATTCTCTGACCACAGAACATTTTCAGGAAGTCTGTCCTAGCAATTTGGAGAAAGCTTCCTATGAAATTCATCATGTTTATCGAGCACTTTGCAGTTCTTCTAGAAAAGTCTCTCACTGCTTTATCTCATTTCAGCAAGACAATATTCCTGTGAAGTGGGTAGGGAAGACCTTATTCCCATTTTATAGATTAAATGGAATAAGCTTGGCATCGTATATATATCCTTTGGAAGCAAAGGGAACTCACCTTGGGCCAAGCAGGAACTCTGAGAAAAAAATTGAGACAAAATAACACTTTGCCTCCTCCATCCCCTGTATCTTTCCAGTTAAATTACCTTGTTTCCTTTTGCTGCTACAAACTTGCCTTTCCTAGCACACACCTGACCTGAATCTGTCCATGTTTTTGCATAGAGGGATGACCTTAATGTATTTGTAGAATCTACATGCCGCACACAAAAGGCCACCCAGCAGATGCAAATGTGGCAAATGGAAAATGCATTTCAGGTACGGATCAAAACTGTCCCAGCAAGATAAATAACTGTAGTGACGGGGTCTTGGTTGTCCAGAGACATGCTGAAAGTCTCTTTGAATTAAAAGCAGGGCGTTTGACGATTTCATGTCTTTCCTATCTGAAAATTTAATCTTCCATGGGGTGGAGGAAGCGATCTGGGTCACTGACGTGCTCAGCCAGAATCTCACCAACAAAGAGGCATCATCTGGCCGAACGGAAGTGACGGGAACCTTGGGAGAGGTAATGGAGTGAGGAGTTAAAAACTGGGCACAGTGAGTTGATGGGTAGGTGGATTTCAAACAAGTGAGGAAAAAAGTCAGCTCGGATCCGTGGGGTGAGGCTTTAAAAAGCAGGGTGTCAGTGGCTGGAAAATCTCTCCACGGTGCAATTCTGCCTGTGTGAATTTTTCCAGCGATGGAGGGAGAGCATGGAGAGGCAAACCAGAGAACCCAGTGTGGTTAGGCAGGCAGCCCTGATGAGCACCAGCGCAAAGAGGCACCAGAAGAATGGAAAGAACTCAGGCTCAGGAACAAAATCGAAGAGGTGGCAGGGAAACCAGAAGACTGTCTTGGAGGACATGAGGATTAAGCTGTGTTGAGAGCAGAGTAGCCATCTCCTAAGCCAACAGCCATCTCCAACAGCCATCTCCTAAGAGATGATCTTCTAAAAGGGGCTTGAAGTCAGCTCCAGATGAGGCTGTAGCTCTATGAGGGGAGCAACTATTTTAGTCCTGAGGAGGGGTTGGAAAGAGAGAATCTAAGCCTGGAAAATGTGGACGGGATGTTGATGAGGGACAGGCGGCACAACCTCAAAGTAGGGGAAGGAACTAGAAGAGAGGGTCTCCCTTCTCCTCAGGGTCTCACATTACATGGTCTCCTCAGGGTCCGAGAGGACACAGGAGGGAGATCCTTGAACTTGGCTAATAAATACTGAGAGAATCCCCGGGAAAAAATGAGAGGGATGGATGTCTGGAGGCAGATAAATGTCACTCCCACCCTCCCACAGGAGAGGAGTGAGGTTTCCATGAACCTGGAGGTGGTGAGGTGGTGGTTGGTCCTCAAAGATCCCTTCCTGGATTGTAGAAGGAGTTAGTTCATGAACATATGGAAGTAAAAGAAGGACCACGAGGGCTTGGCTTGTGTTCACTCAGAAATTCTATCAGGTCAGTTGCAACCCTTCCTCTCATACACGGACACACTATGGACTGAGGAAGTAAGTTCGTTGTTAGAATCTGGGAGATGAGCTGGACAAGGGAAAAGTGTCACATTAAACCTCTTTGGACAAGATGGGTAAATATGGATTAGAAGACATAATAACAGCAGTAATAATAAACATAGTGAATGTTTATTGAATGCTTACTATTATGTCAGACACTGTCAGGTCTTACCAATGGTTTGGTAATATTTTGTATTTGTCAGGGTTTTCCAGAGAAACAGAACCCATAGGATATGGATGAATACAGACATAGATATATGGACAAGGCAAGATTTACAATAGGCATTGGTCAACATGGTTATGGAACACAGAAGTCCCATGATATTCTGTCTCTAATCTGAAGAACAGGAAAGCTGGTTTGGTCCAAGTCTGAAGGCCTAAGAAACTGGGGCCTGATGGTCCAAGTTCAGGTTGGAGTCTGAATGTCTGAAACCAGGAGGGCTGGCATCTGAAGGCAGGAGCCAACGGTTGTCTCAGCTCAAGCACAGACAGTGAATTAGCCCTACCTCTTCCTTTTCTGTTCTGTTGGGTGCTCAGTGGGATTGGGTCATGCCCATCCACATTGGTGAGGGCCATCTTCTTTACTCAATCTGCTTATTCAAATGCTGATGGCTTCTAGAAATACCCTCACACACATACACTCAGAAATAATGTTTTACCTGTTATCTGGGCATCCCCTAACCCTGTTAAATTGACCCATAAAATTAATCATCACATCTTTGAATTGTCAAACGCAAAATGGGTGGATGGGACTAGGAGAGAGGTCTCCAGTGTGAGTCCCGACATTGTGTCCTTGACCTTATAAACCAATCAGCACCTTGATTTCTCTCTTGGAGGAAGATACAGAGGACACGTGAATGATACAAAGCTGGGAGGGAGGGAGAACAAACACACAAGATGACAGTCAGAAAGAACAAAGAACTTGACAGGCAGGAATAGTGGACTGAATCTAATATGACAGAAAAGTACCAGGAGTAGCCATTTAGCCGGGAAAAAAAAGAAAGAAGTCCTCCTATTCCAGTGTAGAATAGAGGAGATGTGGTAAAGCATTTACTCAAATAAAAATTTCAGATGATGGCACAGTTTGAGCCAAAAATGGGAGATCCCCCTGACAAAAATTGTTAAGGAGATTTCAGGCCATATTAATAGGAGTACAGAATATGTAATGTGGGAGGGGATAGTCTGCTTAGCCCTAATCACTCCTTACCTAGAATATCTCGTTTGATTTTTAGTGTCATTACAGATAGGGGTGGGGCTAACCTCTGTCAACATCACTTCTCTGGTTTCCTTTAATGGTGTCCCAACACACTTAAAAATCATATCCAAATTATTTTCCATGGCACTTCTTAATCTCTCCACTCCCCCATCTACTACTTCATTCCCTACTACTGTCTCCCTCTGTCCTTAACTTCTGTTGCTGATCTTCAGACAGGCTGAGGGTTCTCATCTCAGGGCATTTACATTTTCTCTCTCCCCTACCTAAAAACTCTCAGAAATTTCCCTGGTTTGATCCTTCAATGAATTCAGGTCTCTGCTTCATAATACCTTCTCGGGGAGGGGGGGGGGAGATCTTTCCTGAGAACTTTATTTAACGAGAGATTCTCTGTCCCTTGTTCCACTTTTCACAACATTTCATTTTTCACCAAAACATGTAGTGCTACCTGTCATTATTCTACATATATATATTTATTATTGCCTGGCTCCCTTGTTAGAACATCTGCCATGGGAGTGTAGGGACATAACCTTGTTGTTCTCTCCTAGCACAGTCATAGTAGGTAGATCGATAGACCCATAGAAGGGTCAGAGTAGGTGCTCAATTAAAAAAAATGTTGAATGACGGAGTAATGAATGAATGAACATTCTACAGAACTCATGTTTCATGGAGTGCATTTTGGCCAATGTCGTATGAGGTTCTTACTACTGTCAACTCTAGAAATAAGGTGGAAATTAATGTAGGGAAATAGCAAAGATTTGGGGGTTTCTCTGGTTTGTACCCATTATTCCTGGCTTTAGTCCCTGATCCCCTCTCTTAAACATTCCTAAAATTCCTTTCTTGGGAATTCTCTTTCAGTTGGCCCCCAAGGGTCAGTTTTACCCTTTTCTTTGGGCATTTCTGGGGTGAAGACCCTATTACTGGGTGTCTCTCCTCTTTCCACAGCTCTTGTGAGCCTTGGCCCTGAAAGACCTTTGTCCCCCAGTCCTGCTTTTCCTTCTTCTGTAGCATTCTTCCGGAGTGCTTTCACTAGCTCATTGTCCTTTGGGAGAACTGACAGATTATTGTCTTTCTATCCTTGTGTAAGTAATGATCTTAAGTGTTCCAGTTTTATGATATCAATAAGTTGCTTAAATACACGTGAAAAAATACAACTCCTTGATCGCAGAAATATGACTTTCTTGTGTGTGTGTGTGTGTGTGTGCGCGCGTGCGCGCGTGCATTTCCTTCCCACAACATTTAACACAAAGCCTGGACTATAGCAAGAGTTGAGGATATATTTGCTGGTTTTCAAGATGGTTGGAAAAGCCTGTCTGGGTGAAAAAGGTGACTCAATATTTTTTGCCGGAGAGACTCATTCACGAATGGGTCTTCATTCCAGAGGCATTCCTTTGTTTATGTAGCAAGTGTTTACTGAATGCCCCCACGTGCTTTCCAGGTGGTGGCCTCAGCATATCCTTGCTTGTGGCCTGCCCTCACCTTTTTTCTTCATATCGGCTTGGCAAGACAGGGGCCATGCTTAAAAAAATCACCTTATGTTTTACTCACTCTTCCATTGAACACCACGTAGAGGTATGATTCAGAATTTCAGAAAAGTATCGTTGGACTCAGTCATCCCTAACGATCTTTTCTCTAATCCTCTGGCCTCAATCACAGTTTCAGTGTGGTTGGTGAACCCTTGTTGTCAATGCCTAGCAATGAGCTTCCATGGTGCTCTGGTCGCGAAGTTAGAACGAGGTGCCTGAGTCAGACCAAAGAGCTCAGGTCCCTGTCTGGTTGTTGACTGACCAAGTGACCTTACTCAAATGACTCACCTTCTGTTTCCATTCCCTGATGTGTAAGAAGTGGGAAAAATGATAAAACCTACCTCAAAGGGGTGCTAAGAAGGCAGAGAGGGATGACATGGGAAATGCCCCACAAGGCTTGAGTGTAGTGGTGGGCCCTGCTCTTGTCTTTTTGGACCATTATAGTATTGCCGGGGGAGCTGATAAGATTCAGGGAGATGGTTTCAGATAGGAAAAAAGATCTTCATGGTACAGCTACTTTGAAAGACAGTTTCTTACAGAAACTAAGATGTTCTTTTTTTTTTCCTCAGTACTATTTTTTTTTTATTAACATACACCGTATTATTTGTTTCAGGGGTACCTGTCTGTGATTCATCAGTCTTACACAATTCACATAACCACACCACCCCCCAGGTAGGCTCCTTGGTGTTTGCCCAAAGAAGTTGAAAACTTATTATCCACCCAAAAACCTGCACATGGGTATTTACGGCAGCTTTTTTGATAATTGCCCCAACTTTGTATTAACCAAGATGTCCTTCAGGAGGTCAGTGGAGAAATCAACTGGTTCATCCAGAAAATGGAATATTATTCAGAACTAAAGAGAAATGGCCCTCAGGTCATGGAGAGACAAGGAAGAATCTTAAATGGATATTACTAATGAAGGAAGCCGATCAGAAAACGCTGCATACTATGTGCTTCCAACTATATTCCAGTCTGGAAGAGGCGAAACAGTGAGATACGTGGTTGCCAGGGGTTTTTTTTTGGGAGGGGGGGAAGCTGGAAGGAGGTTGTGTAGAGATGCATAGGTGGAACGAAGAAGAAATTTAGGGCAGTGAAAATACTCTGTATGATACTCTAATGACGGATACATGTTATTATGCATTTGTCCAAACCTGTAGAAGGTACAACACCAAGAAGGAATTATGAACTGTGGGTGACCTGATGGGGCAATGTGGGTACCTTAGTCGTAGCAAAAGTCCTGCTCTGCTGGAGGCTGTTAGGGAGGGGGGGAGGCTGCGCGGGTGAGGGATAGGGAGGATACAGGAAACCTCCTTACCATCTCCTCAGTTTTCCTGCAAAAACTGCTCAAAAAAGCTCTTTAAAAAATCTCCAGCATGTGGACACTTTATTTTTTGATGGTCCTAAGTAGAAAGGCACCCAAGAAAAGAGTATTGAGAACTCTTTCCACCATCGAAACCCACATGGTTTATTATTCTACTGTGTGTGTGTGTGTGTGTGTGTGTTTGTGTGTGTGTGTGTGTGTGTGTGTGTAAAGGAGCAGGGTGGTGCTTACCTGACCTCCTTCCTCAAAGCCTTCTCCCAACTAGTTCCACACAACAGGGACATAGTAGAAACCAAGCCCAAAGGATTGGAAGGAATTCTTACATATTCAGTATTTCATTCATCGGTATCTTCCCTCCCTCGTTGTTTCACTCATGATTAATGGATAACAACTTGGTGGCAGGTGTGTACTCCCCTCCTCGGGCTTCCATGTGTGTACATGTAGCTCGCCAACCATCTACTGAGAGACATGCAGGACTGGTGCCTTGTCCTTTGCCATCGCCCGCTCCTTGCTCAGTACTCCAGCCCTTCCAGACGTGCAACCCGACTTTGAACATGATTCCATGGGCAAGAGGAACCATTCTAGATTTTAAGCAGAAGAATGAATTTGAAAGATAACTTTGGAAAGGAAATAGCCCTGAACCAGGAGGCAGGAGGACAGGTTAGTCCCGGTTTTGAATTCTGGTTCTTTCTCTTCCCAGATGTGTAGCCTTGGAGAAGAAACTCAGCTGTACTGACCTCCCAGTTGTCTTATCTTTAAAATGGGGGGGAGGGGGTGATCAAGCCTATCTCACATAATGATCACCTGAGTTCAATGAGAAAACACACAGGAAGGCGACTCTAGTGCCCGGCCTGCGTGAGGTGTTCAACAATGATTTCATGACTTCTTTTTTTTTTTTTTTTAAAGATTTTTATTTATTTATTTGACAGACAGAGATCACAAGCAGGCAGAGAGGCAGGCAGAGAGAGAGGGGGAAGCAGGCTCCCTGCTGAGCAGAGAGCCCGATGCGGGGCTCGATCCCAGGATCCTGGGATCATGACCTGAGCTGAAGGCAGAGGCTTTAACCCACTGAGCCACCCAGGCGCCCCGACTTCTTTCTTTTGTAACACTGGATGGTTTGGGTGAGAGATGGGACGTGAGACTCAACTGTGGTTGGAATGAGAGCAAAATGGCTTTATCGCCGGTCATCTTCCAGTAAGACCGAATCGATCATTTTCTCAGAGCCTACGATCCTTGATTTTTGCTGCTGTTGTCGTTGAGGGAGGATCTGAGGGGATTTAGTCAGGACGTGGAATCCTGCTGTTCGTTTAGCGTTTGGAAATTGCTCGAGAAGGGTGCTGTGGGTCCCAGGCACAGCCAGAGCACCAGGAGAAGCTGGGGACCCTGAGCCCAGCATTTCCATGGCACGAAATCCAGCTGAAGCCCTGTTCTTGGCCTGGCCCCACCTGCCCGTCTATAATTAGGGTCGTGTCTACAGTGAGATAGATTATAAGGAAAGAGAAGAAGGATGTCAGCAAGTCATAATTTCCAGAATCAAAGCTCCCATTCCCTCCCATCTTTTTTCCCCTCCCTATTTTGGATTTGGCAGCGGGTTTCCTCAAAAGTAGGCCATGGTGTCCTTTCCTACAGTTCATTTCAAGTGGGCAAGGAGGGCCCCGCCAGCTGCCAGTGCCCTCATTCTGGGTTTTGCACGCTGCGGGCAGGGATCGTTTCCCGGATGCACACCTCTGGCCAGGGAGGCAAACGTTTGTCACAGAAGGCTTTTTTTTTTTTTTTTTTTTTTGCTTTTTTTTTTTTCCACCTAAACAAGGAGTTGTCATAAATAAGGAATCATTTGCAAATGTCTGAACATCCAGCCCAATTTTATTTTTAATTGTACGGTCCATGTGTGCTGATGCATTTTGGATGTAGGAAATTGTTACAGATGTCAAGTTGGAAAGATCTTTTCTTTTGGGGTCTTGGGATTTGAAGGTTGTGTTGGAACTGTCAGTCTCAGCCCTTCTGTTGCAGAGTTCATGAAAGGAGAACTTTCCAGAGAGGCAGAGAATGTGAGAAAGATTTGATCTAGGCTGTGACTCCGTTGTTGCATTATGTTCATGAAAATAGTCACAGAGCTGACCTGGCACGGTGTGGACACGGGATTGTTTCCTTGACAGAGGCTGGCCCGGGCAAGAGAGAAACAGCCTACAGGACACCCAAGGAGGGGGGCAAGGAAGTAGAAAGAGACAGTCGCGTTGAGGGTACAACTGCTGAGCCACTACCTCGAGGGCTGGTTCCAACTTTTCTGCATCAGGACCCCATCTATCTTTGACATCATTTGGATAAAGACTGAGAAGTAAAAGTTATAAAGCAAGTTTTGGGAGAAACTCAGGGGAGAAGTGGATAGTCTGTGAATTGTGGAGGTTTCTTTCACTTAATCATGAGTCTGTTCAAAGAACTGTAGGTTGGCTTTTTCTCCCATGTCTACTCTGACTGCTTAGTAATGGCTACTGGAGGGGATCATTCCGGATGTCCACTGTGGAGATGGGTGCGGGCCGGAATGGCTCCCGCCCTGTGGGCTTGCCTGAGAGAGTCCCAGAGTATGGGCCGCCTGCTTCCTGACACGTGTGGGGTCCTCACTCCAGCCAGGGTTGGCCTTACCACTGACGGGTTGCCATCTTCCTCCTCCTCTGCCTCCTCTTCCTGCTCCCCTTCCCCCTCCTCTCCCTTTCTTGTCCTAGAAAAGAAACTCACTTCATGCCACACACCAACTAAGTCCTTTTATGTATATGATCTTATTTAATCCTCAAGCAACCCTTATAATTATAATTTCAATTTTAGAGACCAGAGAACAGGACCACAGAGAGACCTGTCGGGGTGACGCAGCAGCAGAGCCGGGAATAGGACCCAGGACGGTCTGAAGCCCAAGGTCTCGCTTACCTTCCACAGGCCCCACCAGCTGTCCTCTCCCTACCCCAAGCCTGTTCCTCCCCCACTGCTCCACAGCTGGGCAGTGTTTTCAGTTCTTGAGTCATGAAAGATTGAGCCGGTTAATGAGCACTCTGTGAGTGGTGGTTTATTATTATTATTTTTTAATTAAAAAAGCTCCCCCTCTTGTGTCTTCTTTGCTCCTATTTAAACAGTCCTGTGAAAGGTAGACTTGTGACCGAATTAGCCCTGTGGTGGGAGCGTCCAGGAATATTCTGGAACAGCATCTGAGCATCGACAATTCCCTGGGCAGCGTGGCTGGATCACGATGCTAACCAGAACTGCCAGAGGCCGGACTTCCAAAGTCTAATCCCTAGGGGCAAGGTGGGGGCGGTGGCTGGTGGGGAAGAGAAGCTGTCCTTACAGACGTTTGCTCTGGGTGAGGGCAGTTTTGGGGCCAAGAGTGGGCAGCTGAGGGCTCTGTCAGTTGGGAAGGAGGACAACCTGGCTGAGTTCTGGTCTGTAGAGAACTCATGGCAAGAGTGGTTCTATCACTTTAGATTCTGCGTTGGCTCATGGCCCTGGCCCCACTCCCCCCACCCCCTGCCTGGCTGCTTGATTTCCAGCTGCCTCAGGTGGAGCTAAGTGACGGCATAATTTTCCTTCAAGGCCAGAGAGAACATACCGTATCCTTCTTCTTTCCAATGTTCTGATTTGCACGGGGCACCAGCCCAGCGTCTGAGCCATGTGCTGTGATGCAAATATGTGCACGTTCCTATCTCTCCTTTCTCCGTTGGTGGGACAGCAAAGTTCCCCGATCAAAGCAAGAGTAAGTTGGGAAGGGGCTTTAGGAGGAGGGGGCACGAAGGCTGTGAAGTAACTTATCCGATTACACACAACAGAACCTGATGATTTATTTGCTTGTTTGAGTGTTTGATTATTTTGATTTTCAATTACAAATCAGTGCTTGTTTCTGTGGATAGTCTCACTCCAAGAAGGTAGACTAACCCCCCTGCTTTCTGAGCATATCTCAGTGGTTCTTCTTCTTCTTCTTTTTTTTTTTTTTAAAAGATTTTATTTATTTATTTGACAGAGAGAGAGATCACAAGTAGGCAGAGAGGCAGGCAGAGAGAGAGGAGGAAGCAGGCTCCCTGCTGAGCAGAGAGCCTGATGCAGGGCTCGATCCCAGGACTGAGATCCTGACCTGAGCCGACAGCAGAGGCTTTAACCCACTGAGCCACCCAGGCGCCCTAATCTCAGTGATTCTTAACCTGAAATGTGTTTCAGAGTTACTTGTGGAGCTCTAAGGAGTCCCAATGCCTGGGTTCCACCCCTAGAGATTCTGATTTAATTGTCAAGATCGAAGCTTTTGCGACATGACATTTAAAAGCTCCGCAGGTGAATCTAAGGTTCAACTAAATTTGAGACCTGCTGGTCTACAGGACACCTGCTATTGGGATGCAGGCAGAAAGCTTTAGTGCCACAGTCAGACATTCTTATCTGCAATGACAACGAAAACCTAAACAAATAACCTTTACTGAGTGTTCCTGTGCCAGACGCTGAGGTGCTTTGCCTCCATCGTCTCTTTGCATTCTTGAAAAACATGGATCTGAATCACCTGGAGGGCTTGTTAAAACACGGGTGTCTGGTCCTCACCCCTAGGGTTTCTGATTCAACAGGTGTGGTAGGCAGCCTCCAAGAGGTAGGTCTTCCCTCCTGTTGTTGTTCATCCTCTTGTGTAATGCCCCCCCCCCCCTTGAGCATGAACTGGTTTTACGGACTTGTTTCTCAAGAAGAGAATATGGTAAGAGAGATGGGATGTCACTTCTGAAATAAAGTTATAAAAAAATGCTGTAGCTTCTTCCGTCATTCTTTCCCACATCATCTGTCCTGGGGGTAGCAGCTGCCGTTTCGTGAGGCGGTTCTGTGGTGAGGACTGTATGACAAGTGTGTCTAGATTCCTGATACAGATATGAGATAACAAGTGTTTGATGTGTTAAGCTGCTAAGTTTGGGGGTAACTTTTTTTTTTTTATCAATAGAGAATTAGTACAATAGGTCTGGGATGGGGCCTGAGAATTTCCATTTCGAACACACGCCTAGGTGATGCTGATGATGCCAGGCTGGGGGAGGGGTCACACTTGGAGAACCATTGCCTTCCCCCAATACTGAGAAGATGCTATTACTATCCGATTATACTGATGGAGAAACAGTATTAGCGTTTTGTAGCTTGCTCAAGGTCACATACAAGAGTGGTATTGCTGGGATTCAAATGCAGGAAATCTGACCCCCATACTCATGCCCAGAACTCACTCTGCTATGCTACCTCCTCTTCTCCTCATGAAGTACGACTCCTGCCTTCTGTGTTGAATTGTTTTGATTGAATTGTATCTGATGTTGATGGCTTCCAATGAAAAACTTTGACTTGGGTCTTTACTGGAGATTATAATGGATGTGGCTTTCCTTTATTTAGGACATTTAGGACATAATGTACCCCAATTTAGGATTTGTGTTGGAGTGAACCCAAGGAGCAGTTTACTTTTTGGTACAGAGGTTCTCAGACTTTTGTATGCATCAGAACCACTTGCAAGGCTTGTTAAAATACGAATTGATGGGACCCATCCTCAGAGTTTCTGATATAGCAAGTATGGGGTAGAACTTGAGAATTTGCATTTCTAACGAGTTTCCAGTCAATGGATCCAGGGACCACCAGGGACCACACTTAGAGAACCACAGCTTGAATCAAAGGGCCAAGCTGCTTACTGCATGGCAGATGAGCGCTTTAGCCAAATCCTCTGAGCTGTTTTGTGCAGAGAGAAGAGCAGGCGGATGCTGGGTTCTGTGCTCCCTCCCCCCACCTGCCTCATACGTATTTCCACCCCAGGAGCCTCTCTGCTACGGCTGGGACGTAGGGTTGGAGGAACCATGCTGCTGGGCTCTTTCTGCACGTCCCATGCATTCCAGGGTGAGCTCAGATTCCATCCTAATTATCAAGGGCAGAGTGTGGTCACAGGCAGCCCACAACGCTGCTTCGAGGGAGGTGTTGCCATTTGGGTTAGGTCTTGAGAAACTGAAGTGGGAACTCTGACAAGCGACTGCTCAGGCATGCCTATCTTCATGATCTGTTGCTACAGACGGAACGAGGGTGGGTCACCGCCTGGCCAGGTGGAGGTAATGAATGGATGTAGGTTAAGCCAAGTCAGCCAAGCCAAACTACAGAAGAGCTCCTTGCACATTTTGGATGCCAAGCATCCCTTGCCAATGGGGCTTGTGTTTTTCTTTCTTTTTTCTCCATTTCTGATCACCTCCTTCACTCAACCTGAAGCCCTGTGGCCAGTTCCAGCCGGGCCAGGATGGGGCCCCGGGGGTTGGCATGTGGTGGTTGAGCCTTGGCCATATGGGAATGGAGCACTGGGTCAAGGCGTGTGGTGAGGAGAGTTTACCTTCCTTTGCACCAGCGGTGAATGTGTGTGTGTGAGCCACAGCTGGGGGACTAAGCATAGGGTGCCAAAGAAAGCTTGCCATTTTGAACTGTATCAACCCTTCCACTGGACCCAAAGTGGAGAGTAAGCTTGATTTTTGACCTCTCTTTAAGAAATACACAACCAGCCTTCTGGTCTGAAAGGAGCAGCTGTGATAGGACGTATTATTTGTTTACAGTATTTCATTCCTTTCTTGCCCTTGTCACCTTTCTCTGTAGACAGAATATTCTCTCCATCCTATTAACCTTGGGTCTATAATGTGACTGACTTGGCCCAATGGCCTGTTTGCTACATCTGAGCAGAAGCGTTTAGAGCCAAGGAAAGTGGATCCACCATGAGACCAGCCTTGGCAACCAGCTAGAGACTGTGCCTCCGGTCTGGTCCCCTAATGGACAGACCCGCAGTCACTCCGCAGCTCGGGTCAGAGTCTCAGAGTTTCACAGCTCAACTACAGCTGATGGGTGATATGAGTCACAAGCAGACATTTGTGTTTCAAGCTAAGGTTTGGACGCTGATTATTTCCAGGTTCCAGCAGAACTTGGAGAAAGCTCTCAAACTCAGAGGCAGAGCCACATCCTGGTCTAGATCATTCTCTGAATTTCCAAGCATCAGGTGCTTCAAGTACAGAACTGAATTTCCTTTGTTTCATCACTTCAGAAACACTTAAAGAGTGACCACTTTGAAATGTCACCTGAATATAAAGCACGTAGTTTTTAAGTCTTCAAGAGAAAATATTGGAGAACATCTCTCTGTATGATCTGGCAGTAGGAAAAGTTTGCATAAACAAAACACAGAAGAATGAGAAGCTGAGTAAAATGAAATAGTTGCTTTTGTATAACAAAAGACACATGAGCAAAAGGCAAAGAAACCTTAGAGATGGAGAAGGTATTTTATATATAATGGAGATACACACACACACACACACACACACGTACATATACATACACACACATATCCTTTATATGTAAAGGGTTTTATGTATAATGAAATCAGAATATACAATGATATTAGGAGTTCCTACAGATCTATAAGAAGACAAAGCAGTAGGCAAAAGGGCAAAAGGGTAAAAGTCACAAATTCATGGGAGAGATAGTAAGAATGCCCCCCGCAAACCCACGTACAATAACTTCAGTAAGTCAGGGAATGTGAACTAAGCCACAATGAGACGTCATTTAACAACCAGGAAACTTGCAACATTCAAAAAGTCCAACAGTACCAAGTATTGGGGATAATAGACCCCGTGCCAGGGCCAAGAATGGCTACGATACAACCCTTGATCTTGAGGGACTTAGCATCGAATGGAGAAGCAGACTGTGTGAGGAAGTGGCTTTAAGGTCTGGGCAATGATGGCGTGTGTTCTGGGTACGGTGGGATCTGAGGAGGGACCCTGGGTCTCTAAGCCCACAGGAGTTGGGGGAGGCCTCACAGAGGAAATGCCATGAAATGAGAAAAGAGAATCGTAGACCTAGGGACATCTGAGCAAAAGCACTGGGGATTGAAAGGGATTGAGAAAGTAAGGGAAAATGCATGGAATTGAAACAGAAATAAGGTCCGACAGAGTAGGACAAATGCAGTGTGATATCACTTATACCTGGAATCTAAAAGCTGCACTCCTAGAAACAGAGACTGGAATGGTGGTTGCTAGGAGCTGGGGGCAGGGGGAGATGGTGGAGGAAATGGGGGAAACTTGGGTCAAAGAGTATAAACTTCCAGATAGGCAATGAATCCGTTCTGGGGCTCAAATGTATAGCACTGTGGTTATACTTAATGATACTGTATTATTCACTTGGAAGCTGCTAAGAGAGTGGATCTTAAATGTTCTCACCACAATAAAAAGATGATAATTTTGTGGCGTGATGCAGGTGTTAGCTAACGCTAGGGTGACCATGATTTTGCAATATAGACGTGTATCAAACCAACACCTTAAACTCAAACTTACACAATGTTATATGGCAATTATAACTCATTAAAGCTGGGAAAAAAGAAAAGAGTGCATTAGAAGGATTGAGTGTATAATTATATATATAATATGTATAATGTTATATATTTTGTATAGACGAAATGATTAATTCCATGTTGTGGAGAAATGAGTCCCTGATATAGAGGACAGGCTGGCCGAACTCTTCTGTAACCTGAGGGCTGAAGTCAGAGAGATATGCATGAACAGAGAGGTCATGGCCGGGGAGGAAATCTTGCAGTCGTTTAACTGGTACCTCGGAAGAAGAGATCGCAATCAGGAAAAGAGAAGTGAGAATCAAAAATACAATGCAAGAACATTTCAGGAGGTGAGGAAGAAATATTAGAAATATTGTCTAATTGGCAAATACCAGTAAAAAAGTAAAAGGAAAACCAAAAGGCAACTCAAATCCAGACCTTTTCTGCTTTAAAAAAAAAAAAAAAATCCAAGGACTTTTTGCTTATTAGTACATTTATTCTCATTTTCCTGATTTTAAAATTAATACAGATTTATTTTTGAAAATTAGAGAAATGCGCAACAAAACACAAATGGCATGGCATTGGTAACTGATAATTGGTAATGTGTGCACACATGTGTAAACGTATCCTTATGTGTACATGTACACAGATGTGCAGGTGCATTGTGAATGTGCATGTATGTATTTGTACAAACAGTTCATTCTTTTTTTACTTATTTTTAGATGTTTATAGAAAGACCAATAGACATTTTTAGTTACATTTTTCAAGTTTTGTTATGCTCCTTTTATTATGATAATTCCCAAAATATTCTGAATTTGTAGTTTTGATTTCCGACTCAACCTAATCATTCCTTTGGAGAGGTTTTGTATATTTCATTTTCTCCTGTGTTTTCTCCTGAAAAGTTTTACATTTTCCCCTTTCATGTTTAGGTCATATGCCCCAATGGCTGTTTTCTTGGTTCCTGTTCTAGAAACAAACCTCTGGTTTTCCTCTGCTGTGGTCAGAGAATAGACTACAAGAGACTAGTCCTCTTTGGAACGTTTTGAGGTTTTCATCAAGGCTGAATTATGTAATCATATTTTTGTAAATGTTCTGGGCCCTGGGAAAGAAAGCTTTTTTTTTTTTTTTTTGGTTTGTTTTTCAAGTACAGCATCTTCACTAACATTTGCTATCATCAGACTTGTGAAATCTGTGTATATCAGATGGTTGTAAAACAATACCTTATTTATTTTTTTATTAACATATAATGTATTATTTGCCCAGGGGTATAGGTCTGTGAATCATCAGGCTTACACATTTCACAGCACTCACCATAGCACATACCCTCCTCAATGTCCATCACCCAGCCACCCTCTCCCTACTCTCCTCCCCTACTACTCCCAGCAACCCTCAGTTTGTTTCGTGAGATTGAGTCTCTTACGGGTTGAATCCCTCCCGATATCTTATTGTAGTAAGTTTCATATCTCTCTCACTGCTTGATATGTTGATCACTATTCATATGCTTTTCTAGGCCATTCTTCCTTTCCCTTCTATGAATCTTTGATTGTAGCCTTTGACCTTCCTTATTGGTTTGTTTTTTTAAAATACTGATTTATAGGCATTCCTTCTATGTTCTGGATTAGATTTTTTCCCTATTATATGAGTTAGAAATAACTTCCACATGCCTGCAGTTTCTCTTCTCTTTTTGCTTATGTTGTCTTTTCTCATAAAAGCTTTTTAGTTTATTATAGTAAGTTTGTCAATCTTTCATGTTTTGTGTTTTTATCCTTTGCTTAAGAAGATCTTCCTTTCTGTTAGCTTAAAAACATATTTTCCCACATTTCTCTTTTTAATGGATTTAAACTTAGACTTTTCACATTTAGGTATTTAACCCATAAGGAATTTATGCTTGTATATGCAGTGAAGTAGGGATTATATTCATTTTTTTTTTCAATTTGGGTGGCCAGTTGCTACAACGTCATGAAATAAATTCTTTCTTATCAATTTTTTCATGCCACCACATATCGGTAGATGTTTCTTGGAGCTCTTTGTTTAGTCCTGTGGGTCAATTTACCTTTATCTGTACCAATGCCACATTGTTTCAGTTCCTGTGGCTTCATAGTGATAAATAGTACTACAAAGCACCCATACTTATTCTTCAAAATTGTCTTGGTCCTTTACTCTTTCATATAAATTTCAACGTCAGCTTATCGATTGCCTTGGAAGGCCCTGTTATAATTTTTATTGGAAACATGTGCTTATATATTAATTTAGAGGTAATTGCCTGCTTTATAATTCGAGTTCTTTTAACTGATGACACGGTGTATCTATCTCAGTATTTAGAATTCTTTTTATGTACTAAAATACAAATTTATAACTTCATTCATAAATTTCTTACCTTTTTCATTTCCTTTGTTCCATTTATTCTTAGATATCCTGTAACTTTCGTTGTCTGTAAGAATGAGATTTTTAATTTTATTGTAGTTGCTAATTATTTATCTAGGAATGATACTAATTTTAATGTACTGCTCTGTATCTGGCAATGATGCTAAATACTTTTAAATAGCTCTAATACTGCTTTTCTGTGTTGTCTTATATATTCAGTGTTTTCTATGTGACTAGCAGAAATGTTCCTTTCTAATCCTTAATACCACTTCTTGCTTTTTCTTTCCTTCTCGCGTTGACCAAGACCTTCTACGTAATGCTGAGTAGGTACAACGATCCGAGCGTTCCTTTTCTTTTGCCTTGACTTTAAAGAGAATGCTGCTAAATGCTCAGTATATGATATGTGTTGGAACTTATATGGAGATCTGCTGTATATGCTATATCAGGAAGTTCCCTTGTCCCTCTCCTGCCTCTGGTTTACTAAGACTATTAAAAAAAAAAAAAAGTTAAGAACAGTTATTAAATTTTATCAAATGCTTTTTGGGAATCTTTTGAGATGCTTATATGATTTTTCCCCTTTAATATGTTAATGAGGTGAATTTCATTATAGGGTTTTTTTGATGTTTAATCATGCTGGCATTCCTGGCCTAACTCCATTCAATCATCATTATATATTATATATATTCTAATAATTACATTATTGCATTCAGTTCACTAAGGTTTTAATTAAGAGGCTACCCTACGGAACTCCTCAAACTCAACACACACAAAACAGACAATCATATTAAAAAAATGGGCAGAGATATGAACAGACACTTCTCCAATGAAGACATACAAATGGCTATCAGACACATGAAAAGATGTTCATCATCACTAGCCATCAGGGAGATTCAAATTAAAACCACATTGAGATACCACCTTACACCAGTTAGAATGGCCAAAATTAGCAAGACAGGAAACAACGTGTGTTGGAGAGGATGTGGAGAAAGGGGAACCCTCTTACACTGTTGGTGGGAATGCAAGTTGGTGCACTTTGGAGAACAGTGTGGAGATTCCTCAAGAAATTAAAAATAGAGCTTCCCTATGACCCTCCGATGGCACTACTGGGTATTTGCCCCAAAGATACAGATGTAGTGAAAAGAAGGGCCCTCTGTACCCCAATGTTTATAGCAGCAATGGCCATGGTCGCCAAATTGTGGATAGAACCAAGATGCCCTTCAACGGATGAATGGATAAGGAAGATGTGGTCCATATACACTATGGAGTATTATGCCTCCATCAGAAAGGACAAATACCCAACTTTTGTAGCAACATGGTTGGGACTGGAAGAGATTATGCTGAGTGAAATAAGTCTAGCAGAGAGAGTCAAGTATCATATGGTTTCACTTATTTGTGGAGCATAAGAAATAATATGGAGGACAAGGGGAGATGGAGAGGAGAAGGGTGTTGAGGGAAATTGGAAGGGGAGGTGAACCATGAGAGACTATGGACTCTGAAAAACAACCTGAGGGTTTTGAAGGGGCCGGGGGTGGGAGGTCAGGGGAACCAGGTGGTGGGTATTAGGGAGGGCACGGATTGCATGGAGCACTGGTTGTGGTGCAAAAACAATGAATACTGTTAAGCTGAAAAGAAATAAAAAATAAAAAATAAAAAAAAAAGAGGCTACCCTACGATTCATTGTCTATATTTTTAAATTCTAGAAATTAAATTTTAACTTAGTCTAGAAGTTGATCTTTCATATTTGCTCCCTTTTTTCATCCTCATTTTTTTCTTTCACTATTATTTCCTTTGTTTTTCTTTTTTTTCTTTCACTATTATTTCTTTTGTAATATATTTTATTTGATCTTTGAGATAACAAGCTACTACTTCCTAATTGTTCCATTTGTTATGTCGGGTGGCTCTCCACAGCTGTGGTCCATTTTTCCACCTGGTTTGTGATTTTTGATTCTGAGATCGTCTTCTGCAACGATTGGTTTTTCTGTCAGAATCCACTGGGCCTGTGTCATGGAAACTTCCTTGCTGAAACTTCATGGTGAGGCTTGGGGTTTTTCTGGTCCCTGTCAGAATTTGAACAGCTCTTTGAGGATCTTGGTTTTACATACATGGCTGATTCCACCCCATGCCTTGAGTGGGCCTTGAATTGTGTTTAGGAGGTCGCCAACTTACGATGGTTCAACTTATAGTTTTTTAACCTCATGGTGGTGCAGAAGTGATATGCATTCAAGAGAAACGACTTGGAATTTTAAAGCTGGATCTTTTCCCGGGTCTGCCTACCTATATGGGTAGGAGACTTTCTTGCCATGCTGGACAGTGGCAGTGAAGTCAGCTGCATGATCATAAGGGTAAACAGCTGGTATACCTACAACCATTTTTACACCCATACAGGCATTCTGTATTTTACTTTCAGTGTGGTATTCAAAAAAACCATATGAGACAGTCAACACTTTAGTATAGAATAGGCTTTGTGTTAGATGGTTTTGCCCAACCGTAGGCCAATGTAAGTGTTCTGAGCACTTGTAAGGTAGACTAGGCTAAGCTGGGATGCTTGATAGGTTATTCATTAACCTATTTTTTATTTTTATTTATTTTTATTTTTATTTTTTTAAAGATTTTATTTATTTACATGACAGACAGAGATCACAAGTAGGCAGAGAGGCAGGCAGAGAGAGAGAGAGGAGGAAGTAGGCTCACTGCGGAACAGAGAGCCCAATGCGGGACTCGATCCCAGGACCCCGGGATCATGACCTGAGCCCAAGGCAGAGGCTTTAACCCACTGAGCCACCCAGGTGTCACAACCTACTTTTTTTTAACTTACTATATTCTCATACCATATTTACTTACCTTTTTTTTTTACTTACTATATTTTCAGTTTATGATGGATTCATCAGGATGTACTCCCATCATAAGTTAAGGAAGATCTCTATTTCCATCCTCCTGTGGACAGTGAAACCTCAGCTCCGGAGGCCTGTTACCGAAGCCTTTACATGTCCAGAACCATGCAATGTCAGTTCATATACTTCCCTTCCCTACTTCAGAGTCTTGAGATTTATTTTTCTTTTCTTCAAGGACTTTCATGCACTTTTTTTTTTTGTTTCATGCACTTTTAAAATATCTTACAATTTGTCTAGGATTTCCACCAATCTGTAATGCAAAGGAAGAGATTTTCATCACCTTTTGTCTGACATTGTTTCAGAAATTCAAAAATCTTTTCATTTTATTTTAAAGTTCTCTAATCACTATTTATCTGTGCAATTTTTCCTGATCTCAAATTATCTTTCTGTCTGACTGTAGTAGTTTGATAAATTCAATGTCCTTTTGATTCTTCTTAGAACAAGAATACTTTCTTTTTTGTCTTGTCTCCTAGATATTTAACCTTCTTTTGAATGCCCATCATTTTTTGAAACAGAGTTAATTTTTTTAGAACCAAAGTCTTTTCACTCTTTATAAAACCTCTTAGCTTTTAAAGAACGCTTCTCAAAATGTTGGTCACAGGCTACCAGCATTAGAAGCATCTCAATTCTTTCTTAAAATTAAAAATTCCCCAGTCTTCCCCTCCTTGCCCTTAATCGAGATCTTGGGAACAGGATCCTAGAAGCTACATTTTAAACAAAGATTCTATACACCTGGGGAGCTGCTATTAAGGAGTATCACTGCTTGCCCAGTGTCAGCTCCTAGTTAAACAAGATAGGCTAAAAGTTTCTTTATAAAAGTTCCCCCTAAGTGTCTGCAAAATCCTTTAGGCTGAAATTTTGAAGAGAAATCTCTGGGTTTGCTCTCACTTGCCACATCTGACTCTGACAGTCAGAAGCTTCCCGTGATTCAGGGCAGAGGTAGAGCTAGAAATAGAAGTGGACCTGGTGGTGGCCTTGGTGGGTGGGACACACCATATCTTCTCTGTGCTTGTCATGGTTCCAGTGCCCCACTTTCCAGTCTTACAGACCAGTAGGTACTCTACATCTGGTGGCTGATGGGACCAAGAATAGGTGTGAGACCACCAAGGGCAGCAGTGGAATGGAGATGTTGCTAACCCCTAGGGTGAGAGGGACCCCACTGTCCTGCGGCTTGCTTTATCTGTGGCTCTCAGCCCAATGATGGATTTCTGTTCAGTGTCCTCCCTTCTCTCTCCAGACAGGCTGCCATTTTATAGATGAAGTTGGGACCTGCCAACCTTTGTCTCCCCTGCCATCTAGAACATTTCTGAAGCTGGCACTGACTTTAGTGCACGTTTATGGTCTTTTGGTCCTTCCGCTGAGAATCGGAGAAGGCAGATGCTTTATAAGATGCCATTACTTCTGTTAATGAGTTTCTGGGAATATTTTCTTTGTTGTTTTATACTATGGCTGTGAGGAGGAGCTCTAAGAGTTTTTCTCTTTTTCTAAAACAAGTAGTTTTATTATGCAACTGTGAAACACCAAAAATATAGATTTATATTTGATATGTTACATACTGAAGGTATTTGGTATCGCATCTGTTTTAAAAGGGGCTTTATCCAGTTTGCTGTTAATTGTTTTGCTCTCTATATAGATTATATCCAATGTATCATTTTAAAGCAAATAACCTTACGTTTGTATGGGTCAGTGATGTGTTTTGCGATACTCTCCTTGGACTGTATTGTGTATCAGAAGTCACATGTCTGGTGAGATTTTATAACAAATAAGTTGGTGGACATACATATGTCCCTGAGATGTGCATTTCAGCTACCACGAACCTAGTATGGAGCATAGGCTGGGTAAGTGACCATACCCTCTTTCCTTTGTGTAGATAAGGAAGTTATAAACCTACTTATACAGAGGGATTGGTGATGTGAAGTTGACTGAGTTTTGTAGCTGAGTCTGACAACAATTTTGAAGGATGCCCTTATTTGCCCGTACTTACAGTCTCTCAGGTTTAAAGTACATAGATCCTTCCAATTGTAGCAAGGCTTAATTTAATGTATAGAGCAACTTAAAGTTTTTACAGAGGCATGCAGTCAATTAATTTGTACTTGTTTTCTAGGGAATATAGTAAATGATCATATTGTAGGATCAAATAAAATTTTTCCAACTGTTTCTAAAATAATCAAATGACTTCTATCTTGAAATAGAGGATATGAGAGTTTCAAGAGACTCTGGGGAAAATTTCATCCATTGAGGGGTTGGGAAATAAATATTGCCACTAACTTTGATTTTCTCAAAGTTTTCTGTATTTTTACTTCTTCTTTTCTCATGGCATCAACATTTCTGGGTCTTTTGCTGCGAGCTGTCGAAAGGCCATTTGGCTTTTCAGCTCAAATCACAAACCCCAGGCTCTGACTTCCTTTAGGATGCAACTTGAGCGCCCGAGAACATGGCCAACTAAAAGCCAGAGTGCAAATGTTTTCTTTTATCCCTTTGACGTTGTCCCAAGTTACACCGCTGCAAGAGGGCCCATGTCAGATTGAGGTGAACGCCCTGCTCAGGTCTGATCTGTGAGCCATACTCCCTGCCATGGACGGGAGGCTTGGAAAGGAGGGGTGGTAACTCAGCCATTTCTAAAAACGGAAAATGATAACAACCTGTCGGAGGGCCAGCCATAGCACATGGCCTCGTTGGTGTATGCAAACCAGTCAATCTGCTTCTGCTTAGGGGTCGTCTTGGGCCTGATTCAAAGGAAGGCCTTCTCTGTGTCATGTGTGCCTGGAAAAGCCAGAGTGGGTGGAAACTAGAGACTGCATTCCGTCTTCAGTGTTTATTTAACAAGAGCACGGCCTCCCAGAGAAACACAGAAAGGGCCAGGGGTTTGCAGGACAGAATCCTGCGGCTCTGTGTCGGCCCTTCCCTCTGTCTGGGGACTTTGGTTCATTTGCTCAAGTGTGGCCATTCCCTGAGACCACCCTAGGCTCCCCTGGGCTCAGTCCCCTGTCTCCCCATTCCCTGCTCCTTCCGTGCTTTCTGGACAGGATGTTTACAAGGGCTTGAGATAGGGATTACAATGCCCATGTTGGAAAGGAAGAAAGTTCTTCTTAGCCTGGTAAGGCCTAAGGCCGCAAAGATTGTAAATCTTGAGTCTGGATGAAAATCCAGGCTGGACCGGTGCTGAATAGTGTACCTTTGGCCAAACCACTGATTTTCTCTGGCTGTTAGTTTCCTCCCTAAAGTGAGTTACTGGTAAGGCCAAATGGCATTCATTCATTCGTTTCTTCATTCGACAAATATTCCCGGCACACTTCCTCTGTGCCAGAAACTCTTCCAGGTGCTGGGATACAATGAACATCCCTGTCTTCATGGAATTTATCATTAGGTGGAGGAAAGGCAAGCCATAAACAAAATAAATGTTGGATTCATATTTCAAGGGGTGCTAAGTGCTAAATAGGTGGGTAGGTAGGGTGGGGACCGTAAAGAACGCTGGGAGCAGGGGTAAAAATTTTAGCTGAGATGTTTAGGGGAAGTTTCACGGAGACCGTAACTTTTGAATAGGAAGTGGGGGAGTGAGTCCCACAGATTATTAGGGGAAGAACATTCCAGGCAGAGTGAACAGAAGTGAAGTCTCTGAACCAGCAGCAAGTCTGGCCTAGGCAAAGAAAATCGAGAAGGCCCTGTGACCAAGTAGATGGGGTAAAGGAAGAGGAGGAGGAGATGATGTCATACAGGTGATGGGGGTTTGGGGGAAGTCATCAGACAATAGAGCTTTCAAGGCCTTTGTCAGAGATGATGTATATAAAAATGCTTTTGGATGGGCAAAGGGCTGTCCAAATATATGTGCTATAATGCCAGCAAAACCCAGCTGCTATTCTGGAATTTGGGCTCTAAAACCAGTCTGCATTGTAGATTTTAGTGCCAGGGTCTTAGTTCTGAAATCCCAGCTCCTGTAGAGCCGTAGTTCTCAAATGGATGCCAGGATCCCAGGGGCTTCCTCTAGCTCACTGTAGGCACCACTGTCCAATTCCTGGTCAACACACAAGAGTTGGTGGATATTATTGGTGTGTGTGAACTTTAAGGTTGAATGGGATTACGATGGGGTGTAATGTCTTCTGATTAAGAGCTAGGAATTGTAGCTTAATGCCAAGCCAGCAGCAAGGAAAAGACCCCTCCGCCCCCGCCCCCGCTGCCTTCTTCTGCAATGCAGGAGGACAGCACCTCCTCAGAAGGGTGAACTGCGTCCTCCAGCAGCATCGCAGAGATGAAGGGGGAGCAAAGGCATAAGCCAGTAACTGGAGGTTTTTATAGACACTGTGAGACATTTTTATAACCCAGTAGTGATTATGCTATTGTCATGGCTGACTTGTTAAAATCTGCTATTCAGAGATTTTAATTCTGCTAAGCTTTCTGCGAAACTTTCAAATAATCAAAAATGTGGTGCAAAAACATGCCAAAAAAGAAAAAAAAAAAACGTTGGGAAGCACTATTTTGGAACCTAGAGAATTACACGATTTTACCTGGTGTCTGGCTGAATCTCTTTGGGCCAGTTATGCAGTTTAGACAGACAGACTGGAGCACTGGGTTTGGCCAGTGCATTAACTGTATTGTTTCCCCTTTTTGTTAGTTGGGTGTTTGGTTTATGGACTGCTCTACCTTTCATTATCCCATTTTATCCTCCCAAGGCTTGTGTGGAATTAGCGTGAGGATTGTCACCTTCCTATTATGAATGAGAAAAATGAGAGAACCGAGGAAAGTTGTGATTTGCCCAAGGTCACATTGCCATTCAGTGGCAGCAGAGATAGGACTGAATCCAAAGGATCCACAAACCCATCCTTCCTTCCTTTTCGAGACTGACTTCCGAATGATGATGACATGATAGAAGACAATCACGCTGGACCAATTATTTGTTGTTATGTAGAAAAATAGCATTCCCAGGAATAGCTGCTTTCAGTCGTAACCAGTTATGAGCCCCGCATCCATGGGGAAGTCCCAGAGCAGCTCCAAAAATGTATGCTCTTGATGTAACTGAACAACATAGTGTGTAGCCAGGTTTTATGATCATTGATGTACAGGCAAGTTCTGTGTTTCCTTGGGTGACAGCAGGCTGAGCTCTGCAGACCTTGTAAGGACCTATTTAGCCACAGGCTTCCATCCAGGTTAAACAATAACCTTGTTGTTTAACCCTTAAACTGTCCCTGCTCCCCTTCCCCCAGGGGACTTACTTAAAAACAAGTCCCGGAAACCAGCCCCAGGTAACAAAGCCCAGATACAAGGATGGGTCAGGCCAGGTGGAGACATTGATCAGTGAGGGGTTGCATACTGTCTCCCTAGCTACCAAGGAGTATGGGCCCCGCCCTTTGGGAGCCTTTTGGGCACCAGTTCTAACCAACGTGATAGACTAGGTCAAATGTCTACTATAGGGTAAATTGTAATTCAATTGGTCATCTAGCATCACTGTGCAGCTTTCTCTGTGTGTTATAATTTCATTGGCTACCTGTGTGTGGCCAGGCCCAACCACATGGCCTTTGCCCTTAAAAACTAGTCTGTGAAACAGAGGAAGGTTGCCCTCTCTTGTAAGAGGCGTGGCCCCGAACGTTGGGTTTGATTCTTGATGCTTGGCATGAAATAAAGCTTTGCTTGACCTTCGCTTTGTATCAGTCTTGCTCCTTTAACCATGGACCCATTATTGGGGGACCTAACAGCCTGATCCAACAGGGAGGGGTAGGCTGAGAGCTGTGGTCAGTAGGAATGATCTGGTTTCTCTTAACTATCACTAAGAAATTATTATTTCTACGTTATGGCTTCATTCTCCCAACTAGATTGACCTCTCAGAGGGCCACGTCCGTTATTGTTTTATTTTAGAAACTTTTTGCCGCTGCTCATTCTCTAGTGTAGCACCATCCAACCGAACTTTCTAGGATGATGGAAAAGTTCTCTATTGGCCTCATCCAATATGGCAGCCACCTGTCAGATACAGTGACTATGGAGTAGTTGGAAATGTGGCTGGCGCAACTGAGGGACTGATTGTTACATTTTATATGAGTTTAATAACGAATTTAAATCTAAAAAGCCACATGTGGCTAGATGTGGGCCGGGAAGAGATTAAGAAGGAGAGTGTGAATTGTGCATGGAGATCGTGTGACTGGGAAGCTGCAGGGCCACCGTGAGAGCAGATGAGGAACAGGGCTTGGAGGATGGCTCAGGGCTTGGGGGTTACCTGATGGGCTTGTACTGTGGTGTGTGGTGTGTGAGGCCCCAGAGGAAGTGGCCAGGGCAGAGGGGGAACTGTGGAAACCATGAACAATGGGACTTTGGGAAGCGGGGCTCGGATGCAGGGTGGGCCCAGGGTGGCTGCGATGGTCACAATAATGAGCGTAATAGTAATGATAACAGTGGAAGGTCAAAGGAGCTTCCTCTGAGACTGGCGAGACGAGGGAGGGGCCTAGTGGCAGCCTCACTCCGCACTGTGGGGCTGTGAGTCCTGAAAACCCAGCTTTGTTTGGTAGAAGCCAGAAGCTGAGGTGAACTGCCGCCAGAGGGGAAGTGGAGGTGGGGGCTGAACGAGAAGATTTTCCGAACACAGGAACCAAGGTAAATAAAGGAAATGGAACATTAACGCTATTTGCATTCAAACAAAGGAACAGCACAAGGACCTTGGTAGAGTTCCCCGTGTCCTTTCAGCTGGCTAGGAATCCTACCTAGAGGGTCTCTCTGCTGAAAGCTTGAGCCTGAGAATGACCTGAGGTTTGAATGAGGCCTTTGTCCTGGGGGCCCAGGGGCCCCAGACCAAATGTGCACCCCCATTTTGGGAGGTAGACATGGGGAAAGTATTTACCATTTTCATGACAACCTCAGGGACCTACAAGGCAGTTCTGTCAGAATCTCCACAAGACCCGGAACACATTCCAAGTCACCAAAAGAATCAGGGGAGACTTTTTTGGGGTCATTTAGGTGACAGTGTCTGGGAGGACAGAAGCCCAATATGGAGGGCGTCCTGAACAGGACCTTGAGCGGAAGATGTCATGGGGGGCTGAATCCTTCTTAGTCTTGCCCACACTGAGCTGTAATAACACTGTGTTTTTTTTAATCCTCCCCTGACAAAACCCACCTCACTCAAAACAAGTATTAGCCCCATTGTACAGATGGAGAAACTGATGCCAAGAGGAGGTAAAACTACCTGAGTGAATTGGAATGGCAGATCCAGGCTGGAGTAGGAAAGCCTAGGGAATTCTGCTCTTGTGTGTCATCACGGAAACCTGGGGAACTGGGACAGCATCTTCACGGTTGATGTCTCAGTAAACCATGATGCTCTTAGCCTGCCCTACTCTTGACTTTCTCCCTTTCATCCTTCATGTCTCCTCCCCAGAGTGGCCTCCCCTGACCACTCAGGCTAAAGGACATCTCAGCACCCTTTTGTGTCTTTCCAGGCATTGATGCTGATTGTATTTATTTATGAATCTCTCTCCCTTTATTCTACCCATTTTCTCCAGTAGACTTTGACTTTTGCATAGTTGAGGACTGGTCTGTATCACTCATTCTTAGATCCTGGCACCAAGGGAAGTGCTTGGTGCATAATATGAATGATGACTATTTTGTGGAGTGAAGGATCCTCTTAGCTTCCCAGAAATGGGGCCTGACCAGAAGACTGGGGCTCCTCAGGGAGGCAAGGAGGACAGGGTCCTTTTGGTGTGCTAGTTTCAAGGGCTATGGAGTAGGAATGACAGCTAGGTTTACTCAAGTGAGAAGAAAATATCCCATTTTTCTATCATTTTCTGTATTTCTATATGGAGGAGCACAGCTGAGGATGGGTTGGAGCAGGTGTAGGAGAACTGGACCAGCCCTTGTGATGAGGGAGCAGGAGGCTGGCTGAGGACAAAGCAAAAGCTGGCACCTTGCACCCCCTCTCCACCCGCTCCCTTCCCCTTGGTAATATATTGACATTCCTCAGGTACCCCTGACTGCCAAAACGAGAAACAAATAGTTAACTTGCTGAGATCACAATCCTGCAGGACAGGAGTCTCCCTTGGTTTACAAATGTCCTAGAGATCTACGAACAAAGAAGTTACATTATCAATAGCACAATTTCCAGAGGCAAATAACTCAGTTCCTCAAGCCTTAATGTCACCCTCCCCTCCATAAACAAAACTGAAGGAGGCTGAGGTAGAAGGAAATGTAAGTGAAGTTAAGTTTCTTCTATACCTAAATCTCACTAGCCAAGACGCTTGATAGCAGGATTGTGACACCCCACCAGGAATCTCCCAACTATCTTGATGTTAATGGCTTGCCAAAAGACAACATTGATCAAGCCGCAAGACCTCCGGTATCCCTGCACCTTGTAGGCCCTCTTTAGCGCATGAAAGCTCCATTGAAACCTCCCCTTTCCCTCACCTTCCCCCAACCGCAGGGTACATAACCTGCCATCCTCACAACCCGGGGCAGCTGCATCTCCGCCTGCCCACAGGTCCTGTCCCCGTGCTTTAATAAACCACCATTTTGCACCAAAGATGTCTCAAGAATTCTTTCTTGGTCATCGGCTCTGGACCTCACCCCACCGAACCTCACCTAGGTTCTAGAACTTCATCACTTGTGCCATGTTGAGGAACTGTGTGGACTGGGGAAGGTACACCTCTCTCTGAGGGCACAGGCTTTACAGACTTGGTCTCATTTGCTCTTCCCAACAGCACCCTGACGTAAGGGTTCCTACCATCATTGTCATCCTTACCAGTGATGAAACAGGCTCCCAAAGAGGGTAAGCCACAGTCTAATACCATGTGGGCAAGATGGTGGAGGTGGGATGTTAACTCGGGTGTGTCAAGCTTCATGACTCTTTTCTCTAGTGATTATGACTGTCCTTTTGAGCCAGAATGCCTGGGTTCATAGCCCTGCTCCATCACTTACTAACTGTCTGATTTTAGGAAAACTATTTAAATTTTCTGTGCCTTAGTTTCCGCATTTAAAAAAATAGGATAATATGAGTGTCTACCCTGTAAGGTTGTATAAGGACTAAATAGGTCACTACTCTAGATAAATAGATGAAAGACCCAGGATAGCACCTGGCACTGTCATCATCATCATCACCATTAACCCCACTATTTACTTGTTTCCTTCCTCCTAGGCTGAGGTGGTGCACAGGTTGTGGATGGCTAGGAAGGGAAACCATCTAGGAAGGTCTGAGTGAGGATTCCGACTTAGGGGAACCCTGGAAGCAGTGAGAAAGAGCTCACATCTGGTTCTTATGACAACTATCTCTTTCTCCTGCCCTGCTTCTTTCCAAGGCTAAGAGGTTTCATTTCAGGTTTCCTGTGTTTCTGTACAGCAATTGTGATCTTTCTTTCCTTTCATCTTTGACTTCTGGTGCAAAAGGAGAGTAATGAGATGAAGACTTTATCCGGAAATGAACACATCAAAATAATACTGTTTGAGATGGTGCATCAGTGAGAGTCCCAGAACGCCCCAGGGCTGTGAAAGGCCAGGCTGAAGCTCTCTGTCCTACACTCAAATACAGACATTTCAGGCTGATCTTTAGCAGAGTCCACAGTCTTTCTAGGTATATTAGAGAAGAAGGAGGAGCTGCATGAGAGAGGGAACGCCAAGACACCCATCCAAAAGGTGTTTGAAAAAGTGATACTTTATACCAGTTATGAGACATCATGGGTATTTGTAGCTAGAGACACAGGATCAATTTTCCTTCTGGTAATGGATTATACCTGTATGTTTCCCATTTGGGGCAAAATTAAGAAATTTCTTAGTGAGCTAATGGTTCTTGGGAGGTGGAGACGCATTCCTCTGATTTTGCCCCAAAGAAGAGGATGTGTTAGGAGGCTGCAGAGTCTGTGTTCCCGTCTCTGCCGGGTCTCTGATCTCTCTTTACATTGACCCCCCCACTGGGGCTAGAGCTCCCCACACTAGAAATGCAGACAAAGCTAAGTCCCTGTGAAGAAGCAAACACCATGACCAAAAGATGGACTCCAGAGTTGGCCCAGGAACAGTGTGGGAAGTATAATTATCTCCCAGATTTCTCAGCTGGCTTGGGACCCTGCACTTCCCCAAGCTCCAGATATCCTGAAACCATCCTCTCTGGAGCACCCAGGTGGGCAAGTGATGAGAGAACCCTGGCTCCCTGTAGTGCAGTTTGACCTTTTCTAGAACTTTCAAAAGCCCAGAATACAAGTTCCACTATAATCCATTAGTGCAGGAAAGAATTGTGTGGCTCTGTTGGTTAAGCAACCTACTCTCGGTTTAGGCTCAGGTCAGGATCTCAGAGTTGTGAGATGAAGCCCAGCCTTGGGCTCTGTGCTCAGCGTGGAGTCTGCTTGGGTTTCCCTCTCCTCTGCCCCTCCCCTGCTCAAATAAATAAATAAATCTTAAAAAAAAAAAAAAAAGAATTGTGTGGTTTGCTTAAGGAGAAGCAAACCCTCTATGGAAAGACACATCTACTGGGATTTTGGAGAGAGTTTTGCTGATCAGTCTAGAAAGTCAGCAGTGGAAAAATGTGTCTGCCCATAGGTGGCAGTGCCCAGGTGAGTTCTGCAGAAGATAGAATGGATGTATTCAGGGATACAGTGAATTTGACAACAAGGCGATCAAAACCTTGAAAATGGACCCTGATCTATGAAAGTATCCTCTTCCTGAATTCCACACTCTCTCCCCACCGGGGACAAGGGGACTGAAAACTCTTCAGGAAAATAAGAAATCCAGACACCTTATTCTGGCATAAATGGTTATTTTTACCAAGTTCCAAAAGTTGGTTAAGTTCATACAACACACGGGCTTTTCTCTGTTATTGCTGTCGCTGCCCTTTGGTATCCAACTTGCTAAAAAACAGCCTCGTAAAGAATTTCTGCTCACCTGAGAGTAAGAACAAGAGAGTCTCAGTGCTAACTTTGAGTCTGAGATCTGAGCTGAAAGATAATTACTTCCCATCGCCTCTTGTTTTTGTGCTGTAAATGTGTGGATGCGGTTCAACTTGCTTGGGGATCTTTCTATAGCTGATCACAGAAGGGAAGGAAATGGACATTCATTGAGAGGTTAGTATGTGTCCGTCAGTTTCTCATCTAGTAAATACTGACAGCTAGCCTTTACTGAGTGTTTAAGTGGGGGCTAGCTCTGCTCTATGCACATTACAGTCATTTCTATCATAATGTGACATACGACATGTGCTCTTGAAATCATTGTCCTGTGCCAAACCATGCAGGAAAACATGAGTCTTAAGGGAACAATGGACTTGGGGCACAATGCTCAAAAGCTTCGTAAGGGACTGATGGAAAAAAAAAAAGATAGGAACCATGTGGGCAAAATAGATGAAGGGGTTTGAGAGGTACAAAATTCCAGTTATAAAATCAATAAGTCACAGAGATGACAAGTACAGCATAGGGAATATGGTCCATAATATTGTAATATTGTAATAATGTTGTGTGGTAACAGAGGTGACCACATGCTCTGTGATGGGCACGGTGTTGTACCACGTGGACAGAGTGCTCTGTTGTGTGCCTGGAATGAATATAACGGTGAATGCCAATTACGCCTCAATAATAAAAACTTTTAAAAGATTTAAAAATTAAAAAAGAAACTTTTTTAAATTTTAAAAAGATAAACATAAAAAGTCCTAAAAATGGCAGCACAGTTTGCTATCTTGAATGGTTAAGACATACAGAAATACTATTTGATATGGCATTTTCCCTTTAAAGACCCCTAAAGATTGCTTGTGTAGGTGGGCTTTTTTGTGTGTGTGGCTGGTGAGTAATTATGAAGGGGCCCCTGAAATTGGATGGAAAGTTGGACCCCAGGTGTGGATAGGTGTGACTCATAACACATGTGGCAGACTGAGGGAGCAGGGGGATATTTGAGGTGTGTGCACGTGTGTGTGTGTGTGTGTGTGTGTGTGTCCGTACACAACTCGGTTCAATGGTGTGCAGTTTTCTGGATTCACCTCAGTGTTTCTCCAGGATGAAACTTCACATAACTCAACATAGAATTCATGTTGTGTTCAAGCCCTCCCCTTCCCCACCCCCGTAATCAATCACACCGGAGCAAATGACATTTTCAAAATACACGTGGGGACAGGACAATGACGCTCGTATCCCTGCATCCGAAGCCCCGTGATGACGCCAGAGGCCAGCACCAGGATCATTGTCCTCACCCAGAAATTCTGAGTCACAGTTTCCTTACACTTGAGCAAGGTTTCCAGGATCACAGACAAAGTTCGGATCTCATGTAATTTTTGAACCTTAGATACAGTTCAGGCGCTGGTATTGGTCACCGGCCCAGGTGAGGACAAAACATATCTCATTAATCCCCTTTCTCTCCAGGTCCCACTCAATAGGCAACGGTTCTAATGTGTCTGTGGTATCCTTAGTACAATAACCCTGAGCATTCTTCAGATTTTCCTGACGCAGGGAATGCTGTGTGAGAGAAGGCAAGTTTAAGGTCATGACGTATTAGTTGGTTCCATTACTTTCCTAGGGCTGCCACAATAAATTACCGTCAAATTGGTGGCTTAAAACAACACTTATTCTTTCCCGGTTCTGGAGGCCAGAAGTCTAGAGTCAAACTGTGGGCAGGGCCACGTTCCCCCAGGGCCTCCAGCCAAGGACCCTTCCTTGCCCCCTGTAGCGTCTGGTGGCTCCTGTCATTCCTTGGCTTGTAGCCGCATCCTTCCAATCTCTGCCTCCACAGGGCCTACTTCCCTGGGTCTCTGCGTCTCGAATCACTCTTGTTCCCTTATAAGTCATCGGTTATTGGATTTAGGGCCTACTTGAAATCTCGAAATCCAAAATGATCTCATCTCAAGATCCTTAACTTTATTACATCATAAAAGCGCTATTTCCAAAGAAGTTTGCATTCACAGGTAAGTAGAGGTTAAGACTTGGATGTATCATTTGGTGGGGGAGGGGGCTGGGCACCATTCAACCCAGTACAGTAGTCCAACAGGGATTGGAAAGCAAGTGTAGAGCTCTTTTGCCTGGTCTGTGGAGCCACTAAGTTTTTGAATTGCCAGGAAGTGCACTCCATCCCCAAAGATACAGAAAAAACTTAAAACATCAGAGCTGCTAAGTTCCTCTCTTGGCAGAATGTAATTTTGCCTCCTTCTGCTAAATTGTTTCTGTCCTTGGGGGGCATCTATAGAGAGGACCGTTGTAGTATCAGAGAGGGAGGTCTAATGGGAGGGGGGTCCTACAGGGTCTGAGGCACCCTGGATGCTGGAGCTCGGGAAGCAGATACTCCCAGGCTGATAAATCTTGTCTCTTTCAAACCTATTAATATTTCACATCTGAACTCTGGAGGGAAACTTCACTGATCCAAAGTGACCTGCAACCACTCAGGAGAATGTTTCTTTTTTAAATAATTTAACTTTATGTGGTAGACAAGCAAGGGCAGGGGTGCCCTGAGTGGCTCCATTAACCTGTAGTTCCCTGGTAATGCTGCTGAAATTGTCGGTGCTGTTACGTCCAGAAGTCGGCCTGACACAAACTTGTTGATTACGTTATTTGTTTCTCTTCATTCAGGCTTATTTTACATCTTGACCAGAAAGAGGTATATTAATGTGTATGCTTATATAAATATATTTTATAGTATTTTATAGTAGATACTCATATATATTTTGTAATATGTATTTATATTTATATAATTTACATGCTTATATAAATATATAGTAATATGTAAGAATAGATTCATATATACATAAAACTATATAGGTGTGTGTATATATATACATATATGTATATATGTGTGTATATATATGTGTGTACATATATATATATAGTTTAAGAATTTTGAACATACCTTTTAATTTGGTATTTGGTAACATACCTTTTAATTTGGACCTATGAGGCAGGGAGGGTGGTAGCACAGAGTGTGGGATCAGAAGCAGCTAACAAAGCAGGGTTAAGTCAAGGGTTTGGGTTGGGGACGCCAGCTACCTGCTCAGGAGGGTCCGCCTCAGAGTGTCGATGCAGCATGGTTTTAAATGCCATAGTCCCATACCTGGACTGGCCAGCCTGCTCTTCCCCGGGTCCTGATTGAAAGCACTCAGCCAGACTGGGTGGGGGGATAAGCACAGGATTCTCTCACTGAGGACCTCAGCCTGACTCAGCTCAGAGCCTCTGCAAACCCAAGGATGGAGAGTCACTGCTCCCATGACCGTGTGCACCTGCTGCGGCCAGCCCAGGTCCCGCTAGTGGATGAGCCTGCGGCCCCAGCATCCTCTTCCCTAGATACCCCATATTCTATGGAATATATGCATAGAATATATAGGGTTCTCTAGATAACGATACATATTCTCTAGAATACAGATATGTACACCCTGGATGTCATATATACACACTAACTATGTAATGTATATTCTGAAGTGGTCGAAGACAGGAACCCCCCCCACCCCCCCCCACCACCGCTCCACACCCATGTCTCCCAGTCAGAGGACTCTGTCTGGACACAGACAGGGCTGGGTGCCTGGGAGCTGTTCCAGGAGCTTTACAACCTGCACCGAGAGGGAGTTGGTAGGAAAATACCCTAGCTTCTCCCCTCAGTGGAACAGCTCAGAGACATATTCAACCTGTTTATTAACAGACCATATACCAGCCTTTGTCCCTTCTCCACTCGCTCATTGCGCCTCCTGGATTTCCAAATAATAACCTCCCTGTCCTCCTCAGTGTCTGTTTTTGGGGGAATTTAAACTAAGCCAATACACCACAGATAGTCCCCACACATATCTTCCAAATTTGGCAAAAATCCATCCAGGCTTTTTTTTTTTTTTTTTTTTGATCATGAGATTCAGAGAGATGCTTCTCTTTCTCTAGGTATAGCCTTCATATTTGCATAAATGTTATCTGATTCATCTATACCACTATTAAGTGTTCTTGCAATAAAATAATTGAAAAATAATTTCTATACTCACTTCCTATTTTCAGCTATTTACAACTTTCAGGAGACTTTGACTCTGATACATTTTTAGTCACTTGGTGTGAAATCTCACTTTTTTTTCCCTTTAAAATTTTTATATTGGCTCAAGACTCTGCCTGTCCCATATGGCGAGTGCATGCAAAGTCCCACTGGTGGAAAGTGATTCTTTTTATTTGAGTGGTTTCCCTGAAATTTATTGTCAGAACATTTCTTTGGAGTATGTGTAATTCCTCTAGGGGGTTAAATGTGGGTGGTGAGCTGTTTGGAGAAATCCTACTTGTGGCCCATCCTGGGCACGGATATTCTCTTATATATTTAGTATGGCTTTGAGTACAGAGTTGGTGCTAAACAAATGCTAATTAATAATAACCTAATAGAAAATGGATTTAGGGCAAACAAATGTAATGCATAATGACATCCTAGATTTTTCAAAGAACACTCATCACATTTATTTTAGTCTTCTCAAACTCAAGCCAATCTTTTAAGTCAGCTCTGAAGAAAAGAGGAAGTTAGGTTTGGGTCTGGGTTTTTTGTTGTTGTTTTTTCCAGAATGTTCCATCTCATAGATGCTGGTAGTTCCTGAGCCAAGGCAGAGGTAGCTGTGTGCCATGCAGATATAGAGCGTGTGCGAAAAGTTACTCTGTCAGGATGGGTCCTTTCTTCTCCAGAGAGGATTCTTACAGGGATATAGTACAGTGTCCAGGAAATTGTCATTCCAAGAGAAGATAAAACTTTCATTTAATTAATAGGCAGGATGAAGCCATAGACTCCTTGGTTTATAACCTGGATCCGGCCAAGACCACGGTCAATAAAAAGGTGGCAAGTGTGACGTCAACACCATCTTTCCTTCAGTAACTCCTTTTAACTGTTCACTGATTCTCATCCTTCCGTGGACACCATTTAGACGTGGTCATTGCAAATGTCCCACGCCTACTCGTGCTGGCAGTCTTTCTTCCTGCTTCTGGACCTACCCGATCTCTCCACCACTGTGCCTCTGGGGAAACAGGGTCTGTCCACACAACCGAGTATAATTCAGCCCTAAAAAGAAGGAGACCCGACCACAGGTGACCACGTGGATGAACCTGGAGGACATCATGCTAAGTGAAATAAGCCAGACACGGAAGGACAGATACTGCATGATTCTGCTTCCCTGAGGCATAAAAATTCCACGTAGGTGACATAAAATAGTCTGACACAGGGAAACAAAAGGTAGAATGGTGGTTACCTGGGGCTGGGGAGAAAGGGGAAAAGGGGAGTCATTGTTCAATGGGTCTAAAGTTTCGGTTCTGTGGGATAAACACATTCTAGAGATCTGTACACCGAGGTGTCCCATAGTTAACAACACTGTATTGTGCTCTTAAAAATTTGTTAAGAAGGCAGATCTCACGTGAAGTGTTCTTACCACAATAATTAAAAAAAAAAATAATCTCACCGAGGTGTCTAAGCTTCAGTTCGCTTGTCTGGAAATAGATAATGCCAACTTGGTGTCACTGTGAGAACTAAACGTGAGAATGTTTACTGGATGTCTGGCGTGTCCCTGGCATTAAATACATCTCAGTTGTATGCCCATCAGAGGCGAGAGCGTGGCGTGGAGGGGACCATGGGCTCCGAGGGCAGACGGCCTGCATCTGAATTCGGTCTTTGTCATTTGCTGCTTGTGAGGTTCAGGGGGAACGTGATTTCATCTCTCTCTGACTCAGTTTCCCCATCAGTTAAATGGGGGCAATGGTAGTGTCTGTTCTATAGGGCTATTGTGAGGATGAAATGGGGCAGTCCTCGCACAGAGGCAACAGATGTCTCCTCATTATTATTCTTAGTTTCCCAGGGAAATAAACAGTCCCTCTTCATCCCCTCTAATTCAGTTCTATTATTCTACGATTCTTTCCTTTCCAGGTGGGAAAATGGGTCCTCATTGCTAAACTTACTAAAGAAAATGCTGATCTCCCAAAATAGCTATTGAGCAGTAATTTTCAAAATACATAGTAAACCCAAGCCTTACATGAAAGGCTCTTAAAGTAGGTCATTGCCACGGGGCTGCTTAGAGAGGGTACCGCTGGGGTGATTTATGTCTGGGGGGATTATTAATTAAACAAAAGAGGGTCTGTGTTTTTGAAAAATGCCTCTGCCACAAAAGAACCGTGGGTGAAGAGGCATAAAGCAATAGCTGTGATTAAAGAGTATATCTCTATCTCTATATATATTCAAAAGAGTATGCATTAAAGTTTTTCCCCCCCCGTATTTAATGCTTGGGGAGTTTCCACAGATCTCTGTGTTCGGTCTGGACTACTTTGGCAAACTTGCTGCAAAAGAAATGGTTTGTGCAGATGACAGCTGCATCAATAAGGGCTCATCTCGTGTTTCTAAGAAGGAGCAGAAGGAGGACACTGAAATGTGTGTGTGTGTGTGTGTGTGAGATACGCATGTGCCAGTTCTAGGTGTGTTTCTCTATAGGCATGTGATCACTGCATATTTTTTTGTTTTGGGGGCTTGATAAGGAGAGGGATTTACAGGTGTATCTTGCAGTAGGGGAAATTTCTCTGGCAGGAATGCTAAAGGAATAATCACCTCCGAGGCTGCCCCCCAGCCCCGACCCGCCCTCCTGTGGGACTTTTCACCCTGTCTATTGTTCCTCTGCTGTGCAGAATTTTAGTTTGACATAGGACCACTTGTTTGCTTTTGTTTCTGTTGCCTGTGCTAAGTTAGACACTTGAATAGACATTTCTCCAAAATGACCAACAGGTCTGTGAAAAGATCCCCGACATCACTAATTATCAGGGAAATGCAAATTGAAACCACAATGAGACACCACCTCACACCTGTCAGGATGGCTCTTATTAAAAAAAAAAAAAAAAAAAAAAAAAAAAAAAAAAAAAACACCCACAAAACCCCCAAAGACAACAAGTGTTGGCAAGGATGTGGAGAAATTTCAGCCTTTGCACATTGTTGGTGGGAATGCAAAATGTTGCAGTTGTCAGGGAAAGCATTAGGAAGGTTCCCCAAAAGTTAAAAAACAGAACTACCGTGTGATCCAGTAATCCCACTTCTGGGTATTTATCCAAAAGAATTGCAATCGGGATCCTGAAGAGATAGTAGCCCTCTTAGATTTTGTTGCAGTATTATTCACAGCAATTAACATGCAGAAGAACTTAATGCCCATGGACAGATGAAGGGATACAGAAAATGTGGTATATTCACTCAATGGAATATTAGTCAGTCATAAAAAGAAGAAAACTTGGCCATATATAGCAACATGGAGAAAACCAAAGAACATTATATTAGGTGTAATGTGCCATCACAGAAGGACAAATATTGCATGAGTCCCCCTACATGAGGCATCTAAAAGAGTCAATTTAACAGAATCGAAGAGTGGATTGGTGATTGCCAGGGGCTGGAGGAGAGGGGAAATGGGGAGTTACTAATCAATGAACGTAAAGTTTCAGTAATGCAAGATGAGTAAGTTCTAGATATCTGCTCTACAACATGGGACCTATAGCCAACAGTAGACACATAGAAATTTGTTGAGGACAGATCTTATACTAAGTTCTTACCACAATAAAATAAAAACATTTAATAAACCTAAAAAATTAAGGCAAAATTGTAAAAATTTAAACAATAAAGATACATAAAAAATCATTACATCTAACAGTAATAAGTACTATTAATATTTTGGCACAGTGGGTTAAAGCTTCTGCCTTCAGCTCACATAGGGCTCTGTGCTCAGCAGGGAGCCTACTTCCCCCTCTCTCTGCCTGCTTCTCTGCCTACTTGTGATCTCTGTCTGTCAAATAAATAAAAAAAATATTTTTAAAAAATAGTTTGGGATATAGCCTTTGAGATTGTTCTCATGCATGGGAGCACATGGAACTCACACATACAGAATTTGGTAACCTGCCTCTACCCCTTCACAATATAGTATTACTCAGTCTTCATGTCAACATATATAGCTCTATTGTTTTTTGTTTGCAAAGCTGCATAATATTTTTTGAATGCTGTTATTTATTTGCTAGTCTTATAGGTAAACCTCCAGGTTTTTTCTAATTTTGCTGTTATAAACAACCCTCATATGAATATCCATGTACATACATCTTTGCACCGTCGTCTGATTATTTCCTTAGAATGAGGTCCTAGAAGGTTAATGGCTGGAATTAGATGTATGAGCATTTAGTTTTGGGTTCATATTGGTAAATTGTCCTCCAGAAGGATTGTTTGAGGTCATATTTCCACAACAGTTTGAGTGCATCTTTCCCTATATCTGCGACAATAATGGATAATATTAATCTCTTCCCTCTTTGACAATTTGATGGGCGCAAAAAGTATGTCGATATCTCAATCTGCATTCCTTTGGCTCTTACTAGATGAGCATATTTTTCCTCTGCGTATTTCTCTTGCATAGACCTTTGTGAATTGCCCGTCCAGGCTCGTTTCTGCGTTTTCTATCATAATGTTCATTTTAAATTGACTTGTATGATCTCTTTAGTAATTAAGAATATTAATCATATTTATGTCATCTATCTTGTAAATATTTCCCTAAGTTTTAGTTAACATTTTATGTCAGATGACAGTGTTTTGTCCATGTTTCACATTTTCCTGAACACATTTGTTAATATATATATTTTTTAAGATTTTTGGCTTTGATGCCACTAATAATGGTCATCCCCACTCCACGATGATAAAGTGAAATGTACATAAATCTGATGTTTCACATATGGGGCAAATATAAAGCTTTCTAGAAAAGTATCAGAGACTAGGTTGTCTGTGAAAGGGGCACGTGGGTGGATGTGAAGCAGAGGGCACAAAGTTGAAGATTTTTCTATCACATGTCAGTGTTGACATTTGTCAAAACATCCACCATGGAGTAAGCCTTGAACGACCAAGTAGACAAAACGACTTGCCCAGTTGATGTCAGTCAGCCTTCATCATTGGCCACTCCAGACCTGGTCCACCTGTGAATGAGGTTATAATGACAGAGGTGGAGGCTATAGATGAGCTGAACAGTATGGACTCCCACTTCCTAAGGCTCATTTGCTGCCTCTGAATGGCCAACCTCTTCATAGCAGAGATGAACACTGAGCCTTTATTACGGCACTGTTCTTCGCAGAATCTAACAGACAACTTGGCTCAAGAGCATTCCCATGATCATGTGATCTGCTGGTCGTATCACTTAGCACCCCATCCAGAATGGATAACTATATTGAACCTCTTCTGTCCTAGAAGGGACAAGGGTTTGTCCTCTTAGGGTTAGATATCCTGTGTATCTTAGACAGTAGGTAAGGTCTGATTGGGCAGGCACGATTTTATCTTTCTTATGAAACTGAGGCTTAGAAAGTTTTCATAACTTGCCCAAGGTTTCATATCCAGAATGTTTGAGAACTGCAATTTAAACCCAAATCTGGGTTCTTTTTCTAGTCCAGCAGGACCAGTGTGGTTTCCTATAGAAGACACAATGACTCAGGTCTGGTGGGCTTGGCTTTGCCCCTCTATAACCCAAACTGAGCCCAGAGCCCCTCATAATTGCTTCCTATGAGACACGGGAACACCTTGGGAAAGCCTCCATGATTGCTTCATTCAACGCAAAAAAGAACAATAAACAATTTCCTTTACTCGTGGTGTATCTAGAACTTCAATATGCTGTTGATGGCTTTTTCTTCAACTGCTCCAGGGATTGGTGAATAATGTAGAAAAACCTACATTAGAGTCAGGTTCAGTCTAGCTCTTAAGGTTCTGACCTCCTTTCCCACGTCTTCATCTGTAAAAGAAGTTGCAATTTCAAAAGGGCCCAGGGGACATGTGTGTGTGGAGGAGGTTTAGCACTCAGACCCTACTTGCTGTCCCCCCTTCCTAACCTCTGATGCTCATATCTTAGAAGTAGCTTCCTATAGTGGGCCCTCTTTCTGAGCCCTGTTGGGTCATCTGTCCTTCAGCTTGTGATATGCTCACATTCAACTTGTATAAAGGTACCGTTAGTCCCATGTTTTATGGTAAGGGACAGAAACCCAGTTTAACTATAATAAGATTTATCAGCCTATGAAAGTGAATGTACAGGTAGACCGAAGGTCAGTTGGAATGGGTGTCTTGAATGTTACTAGGACCCCATTTCTTCATCTCTTTTATGCTTCATTCAGCCAGTCCATTTTATCCTTTCAGATTGGCCTCCTCCATTTGGCTGGAATCACAGTCATTGGTGGCTCCCATGCCTCCCAAGTTATATCTGCATTATTCCCAGTTTTTTTTTAAAGATTTTATTTATTTATTTGACAGACAGAGATCACAAGTAGGCAGAGAAGCAGGCAGAGAGAGAGAGGAAGGGAAGCAGGCTCCCTGCTGAGCAGAGAGCCCCATGTGGGGCTCGATCCCAGGACCCTGGGATCCTGACCTGAGCCGAAGGCAGAGGCTTTAGCCCACTGATCCACCCAGGCGCCCCTCCCAGTTTTGGTTTGAAACACCTCAAGGACAATGCTGATTGGGTGGGCTTTGGTTAGATGCCAACCCCCAGACCAAAGAGAAATGGCCACGAAGGTGGTGTGTTATGACTGGCAGGTATCCTGAAGGAACGGTTGAAATGTGGGAACCAACAGTTCTCCACCAGAAGAAAGGGTTGTTGACATACCAGAGGAAAGAACATTGAGCCAAGAAAACAAAGACACCCACAATGGTGGCCTGCCGACTTGCAATGAATAAGCCAAATCAGCAACGTTATAAGTGCTCACGAAATAATTACATTTTTTTTTTCTCTTGCAGGAAACGTTAATTTTTGAGCACAGTAAAATAGGACTCAGCCCACCTTTGTACTTTCCACAATGAGGAACAAAGTACCTTAAACTGAAGAAACAGGAAGGGGGAAAACAGACCAGGTGATAGGTTTCTCTGCTGGGATAATGACATTTTTTTTTTTTCCTTTCTAACCATCGGCTCTTTACTGGGCATCTTGAGGTGTATCTTTGGTTGCATTTGCTTCCCCTGGCTTTGTCAGGAAAAAGCAAACAGGATTTTTTCCATTTAGCCTTTGGTTTCTGAAGCTGCTTAGGCACTGCATCACGGGTAAAATTTGGATTAAAGATAATTGTAAATATGGTATTGATATTAACTGATGTTTTCCCAACATTGCAATAATGCTTGTTTTGTTTGTTAGAGAGTTTATTACTTTTTGATCAATAGAATGTGAGATTTGTGGGGGAAATTAGCATAGTGAATAACAATTAGGCAAAAAAATCAATGGCATTCAGACAAATACGGGGCTTGGAAACGTCCCATAGGCACACCAGCCTTCACACACACACACACACACACACACACACACATAAAATTGTAATGCATCTCATTTACAATTCTGAAGCATGGGGTGGGGGTGGGTGTATGTGTGGCTCCTTGTGAACAGAGAAGGAACAGGTCGAGAGAAGCTGTCTGTAGATTTTGTGTTTGGGAAACTCAAGATCTTTGCATTCTGAAAAACCTGAAACATCGATATCTACTAATTCTCTTTGCACTTTCTCTAGTTTTGGCTGAAGAGTCACTGAGTGCCTGCATTTCCCCAGCTGTCTGGGGGTCAGAGGTGGAGCGACGGGACCAGAGTCCTCCCTTACTCTCACTTCTCTTCTTTTCGTTCCGTCAGTATTATTCCATGATGACCAGAGCAAAACATTTCGAGGCTATGTTATGGGATCAGAGTCAAATAAATTAGGAGAGCCCTCAGCAGTCATATGATCTAATTCACTCTTAAACACAGGACAGAAATCCTTGAAACTACAGTGGGTCCTCACACTTTACTCGAACACTTCTAGGGACAGGGGACAAATTATCTCCCAAGGTAGCCTACCATGAAGTGGCATAGCTCTGAGGGCTGGAGTGTGCTTCCTGACACTCCATATTCTCCCACTGTCCCCGGTTGTAGCTCTGGGAGTCAGAAGGAACAGGAGAGGAAGGAAGGAAGCCATGATTCATTTATCACCTTGTAAGGTTATAGGTCATTTCATATCTCTTCATCTTTAGGACAAACGGTCAGGACCAGTTTTATATGAGTTTTTGAGCATCATTGTGTGCCAGACACTTGGGTAAGCCCTTCACATGCATGTATCATCTCCCTCACTCACGCAGCAAACCTCTGTGGTGAATAGGTTGCAATTTAACTGAGGGAAACTGAGAGCTGATGTTCTCTGGGACTCATGATCTCTAGGACTAAGCTGTCCTAGAAAGTGTCAGAGACAGGATTCAAACCCAGCAATTCTGAGTCCAGAGACTGTTGTTGCCAAAAGTACTCTCTGTGAGCTTTTTGTCCTTAGCACAGGAGGCAAAGATGCACATAAAATTCAAACACATTTCATTATATGAATTTGGATTGACGTATCCTGCTTTCCTCTGGCTGTCGGATATGGTACGGACACTGTTGAAGAGAGCCACACGGAAGTAGTTCCTGATTCCTTTCCCTCCTGCTTGGTGGGAACAAGCCATGGGGTTTGGAGAATGCGAAGAGGAATTTCAGTTTATTTAACAGATTTATTTTTTCTTCAGAATTCAGATTCATGCTATGATTTACAGCCCCGGGCACCTTGTATATTGTTGAAGAGATGCCCCACATTTCTGTGAAAGTCTTTCATTGGATGTAGGACTCTGTGGAAATACAGAAACCCATTTGTAAAGGAGAATGTTCTGAGACACTAGCCACATGTCAAGTATCCATCCTGTTTGAGTGGAGGGCATTTCCAAACTTCCTTAAGGAATAACACAAAATATTGACTGTGGGCACCTTGAAGGTAGAGACCATGTTTCCTTCTTGCCTCCTGAACCTCCAGCGAATATGGTTCAGGGAAATGACTAAGCCTATATTTATTGGATTAAATACAGTGATTGGCCTACAATACAGTTCTCGGCTCTTACATTTTATGGTGCATCTAAGAAATATTCCCTGAGAACATTGCTAAAGTGTATTCACAGCTTTGCTGAGTCTCCCTGTGGGCTCTGACATCTGTATATCATGGTATTTGAGGATTCCAGAGGGTTCATTGCCTTGTCTGAGAATCCTCACTATATATCATCCTATCTGATAATTCCTTATGGAATATCTCTGTAGCTGAGAATTTCCTTCCCCTGCATGCCTGTTCAGAAATCAATGTTTAGAATAATGGTCCTGCTTGGCTCTGAATTGGGCTGGTTAATAACCATTGCCAGGGAAATCAATCAAATCTATGATATCTTATTACTTACACTAATTTAATCACAGGGAACAGATCACTGTTCCAGTTCAAAGGGCAAAGTGTGTGTGTGTGTGAGAGAGAGAGAGAGAGAGACAGAGAGAGAGAGAGAGAGAGAGAGAGAGAGAGACTGGCCTTAAGCACAGAAGGTAGTGAACCCTAGAGGAAATGACCTATTACTATAAATCTCTACATGGCGTGATTACAGGCAATATTCAGCTGAACTTTAATTTATGCCTGAAAGCATGCCACTTTTATTCCAATTTCATTCTGAGAATATTTTGAGTTTTGAATAATCTTTGTGATCAGAGAAGGCAATTGCTAATTCCCTAATCATACAAATTAACTGAGTGTGATCTTGAGTAAAATTGCTCACATGTGATTACTGCAGCCAACAGCTAGCTCCATCCCAGGCAGCGGATTAGGTCATAGATGGACAGGACAGAGTCTGCGGATGTGGGGAATCGAAGATGGTTCTGTCTCTTCATGTACATCATTTAGTCTGTGTCAACCAATTACACTCCCTCCCATCTCAGAAACGGGAAGTGGCACCTTTCTATCCACCCTGAGCTCAGATGTCCCAGATTCCATCAAGCCTTTTCTAAGGACCCCGGTCTGGTGAGGGCTTCCCTCTCCCACCTTCTTCACATTCCTTTTGTACCTCGGGAGTGGGCACTCATTATCTGATCTATCCCATGTCTCTATTGGGCATTGTTCCTATTTCATGGGGATCCTGGTGGGGTTTTAAATCAAGGACCATGTTCCTTTGCCCCAGGCTGGCGAGTAGAGGACCCCACCCTCCCCTGGACAGAGAGATGAGTTCAGGCTGAGCCTGCTTCTCAAGCAGGACCAGAAGAATCATCCTTTGGTGATTTTGTGAACTTCAGGGTAGGAAACACTCCTGAGATTGCAAATGGCAAAGACCATGAAACTGTAGTTTCCATTTCCCTGGCTTCCCTCTTTTTTTTGTGAAGCTGTGCCTTTGCCTTTTACTTTTGTTTCACAAAGTTTCCTATTCTCTGATCACTGGGTTAGTGCAGAGATGACAGATGATTTTTATCTCATGCCCCAAGCCTAATTGACTGGCAGTGGCTGTTGGCAGACTGTGTAAAGAACCTAAAGGCATGCTTCAGGTCAGCAAGAAAAGAGATCTGTGATCAATTAGTTATGTCTGGCACGGGGACAGGAATGGCTGTAAACAAGCCAGGTGTTTGCCATCCTTTATCTAGTGACATGTCTTATTTCTTCTCAGTGATTGGTGTGAGTCCTGGCTATAGGCGGCATCCTATTTCTATCATGTGTCACATTTGTCACCAGGGAAGTCACAGTGACCACTTCATGAACCAGGCCAACCAGAGTTTTGCCCTTCAGATTTTGACATTAATTCTTTGGATCCTCAAAGCCTGGAGTCGGTTAACAGAAGAAATGATGATAAATGGTATAAATCCAAGTGGGGCAGGAACATAAAGAATGAGGAGAGAGAACAACTAGAGCCATTCTGAGAACTTAAGGCGTGTGTGGCAGCATCGGCTGGGAAGCTTGGGGTTGTACGATCGGCAGCATGTGAAACGAATTCAGTTAAACTAGCTTTCCAATTCAGATTTATTTTATTTTGTATTTTTAAATTTTTTTAAAATTTAAATTCAATTTAGTTAGCATATAGTGTAGGAGGTCTCAGGGATAGAATCTAGTGATTAATGAGTTGCATATAACAGCCAGTGCTCCTTACATCAAGTGTCCTCCTTAATGCCCATTACCCAGCCCACCTCCCCTCCGGCAACCCTTAGTTCATTTCCTAGAGTTAAGAGTTTGCTATGGTTTGCCTCCCTATCTGTTTTTATCTTATTTTATTTTTCCTTCCCTTCCTCTATGTTCATCTGTTTTGTTTCTTAAATTCTACACACTGAGTGAACTCATATGGTATTTGTCTTTCTTTGACTGACATATTTTGCTTAGCATAATACCCCCTAGTTCCATCCATGTTGTTGCAAATGGCAAGAGTTCACTCTTTTTGATGGCTGAGTAGTATTCTGTTATATACTTATACCATATCTTTCTTATCCATTCATCTGTTGATGGACTCCTTCCATAGTTTGGCTATTGTGGACATTGCTGCTATAAACATAGGGGTTCATGTGGCCCTTGGAACACTATGTTTGTATCCTTTGGATAAATACTTAGTAGTGCAATTGCTGGGTTGTAGGGTAGCTCCGTTTTTAACGTTTTGGGGAACCTCCATACTGTTTTCCAGAGTGGCTGCACCAGTTTGCATTCCTGCCACCAATTCAAATTTTAATTGATTGGTTCTTTGGCATCATGGTCCTTTGGGGATTTTGTATGTAAAAATGTTGTCGCTGACCATGCCTTTTTACTACTGCATCTTCTGTGCCTAGTACATAGTATGTGCTCAATAACATTGTGTTGAGTGAGGGAAATAATAAATCAGCTTTCCAGATCATAACAGAAATCAAAACTGATAGAATTTTTTTTTAAAGATTTTATTTATTTATTTGACAGAGATCGCAAGTAGGCAGAGAGGCAGGCAGAGAGAGAGGAAGAAGCAGGCTCCCTGCTGAGCAGAGAGCCCGATGTGGGGCTCAATCCCAGAACCCTGGGATCCTGACCTGAGCCGAAGGCAGAGGCTTTAACCCACTGAGCCACCCAGGTGCCCCAAAACTGATAGAATTTATATATTTGGAATATTTTCTGAACTGAAGCAGGGTCATCTAGAAAACACAGTCTGTTTTTGAGAGGTATTAGGAGCTGGAATTGTCAGAATTTGGTGGTGGATAGGATGCTGGGAAGATGAAGAAGGAAGAGGACAAGAAGCCTTTCAGATTTATGACTGGGTGGGTGGTGCCAGCATTCACCAAGACAACTGAATGAAGCCCCAGGGTGGATCCTGGCAAAAGGACTTTTCAGGTTCTATTTTTATTGGTTTGCTATTTGTCCGACTTCCCCCCAACCCAGGAAGTGCCTTGAGGGAGGCATTGTGTCTATCTTGTTAATTACTGCATCCCCAGAGTCTAGCCCAGTGCCAACCCATAGTAGGCCTGCCATTAATACTGAGCACGTGCATGGATTGGCAACACATATCCACCAACGATGACAAACTAGTTAGTTAGTATGTAGGGTGACATTACATTTCTATTCACTGTGGCAGGGGAACATGTTATGCAAAAGCAACTTCCAGCCATTTGTGATGGAGAGCAGGAGGCAAACCTTGTTCCACACAGCTCAGAACTGCATTCTGGTCTATTAGAGGCCTGCCAATCTTCCTGTGGTATTAAAACACAAGTTTTGCATGAGCTTCAATTACTGAAAGTCTATATGGAGTTTATGAGGCTTAACCCATAGCTGGTTCCTGTTCACAGTCAAAGGCCAATGAATGGTCAATAAATGCTGCAAAGAGTGTTCCATTATTCCTGATGGATTTCTCTGTAAGATGACAGAGTGTAACAATGATCAATAGTGGAACAGCCATTCCTGAAGGCCTTTGTGCCAGATATAATATACTGATAAGAAAGAGGGCAGCGAGAAGTTTTGTTGGTACATTGGCCTATGGTTTTTGGGTAAACAGGAAAGTTCTTGAAAATAGGGTAGACTCTGTTTGTATCCTTTCAATAATACCTGCTCCTTGGTTAGGGCTCAACAGCGGTGTGACTGCAAGGATCGTATCAGAAGACCTCATTGAAGGGGAGCCTATCAGTGAGCTCAGGAGCCCAGGCATTAGAGTAGTTCTTGGGGAAAAAGTTCCTCACCTGTTGTTTTATTAGATTTTAAGATTTGAAATCAAATGAGCTCAATGAAGAGGCAGAGCAGGGTGGGAAGAAGTTGTGACCTACAACAAGACCCTATTATGTTTACCTTAGATGAATCTCAGCAACATGGAAATGGTTAAACCCTCTCCTTTCAGAAAAGCTCATCCCAGATGATTATGGGTGGAAGTATGTCCCTTTTGAATTTATATGTTTCGCTGAGACCGCTGCTTTTTTTTTTTTTTCTGTGTCCTCCAAACTGAGGAACCTCATCACCACTGAGCCAGAAAGCTGGAGACTTCTTTTTCTTTTTCCTCAGCCCCAAATGCATGTATCACCAAATCCCACCACTTTCACTTCTTTAACATTTTCTTCCCGAAACTTATCCAAGGCAGCAACTTCCTTGCTTCAGGATACTTGATCTCTTGATCCAATAACCATCTATTCTGCCTCGCAGCTCTGGCTGTCTTTCCCATCTTCTCCAGTCTCCACACTAGGACGTGGTGATCTTTGTAAAATAAGAATTTTTGATCATGTCACACCCTGCCCCCGTTAAAACCCATCAGTGTCATCTCCTTGCCCTCAGAATGAAACAGACATCCATTACAAAGTCTTTCTTCATTTGGCCCTAACCTACCTGACTTATTTATCTCCAGGTCTTCTTCTTGCTCAGCATGAAAATGGGTGGAAAAGACAAGTTCAATTTACTGAATGGTGAGGACAGCATTTGTTTTCCTAGTCATTACGCAAATGCTCAGTACTTCCTAGCTTAGGTCGGGAAGTCAGAATTGAAGACCTGTGTCAGGACATTTGCTAGTGATGCATGAGGGGTGCAAGGAGTCGTGCTAATTTAGGACAATACCCAGCATCATTGTGGGGGTACAAATCATTAGTGTCTCTAAGATTTTCTGAAAGCACCAAGGTTTGGATGTCCAGTTTTTAATGTTCATTGGAAGCAAGTAAGTAATAGCCCATTTATATAGATAGGGGAGATCTGTTCTTTGCGGGTGTAGTGAATGAGTAGGTCATCATATAGCAAAGTTAGGATCAGTTAGATAGTGATTCACAGTCCTGGACGCACATGAGAATCAGTTGGTAATCTTGACCAATACCAGTGTGAGAGCTCTACCCTAGAACAGAATTTGTGTGGATAAGGCTAAGAATTAGTTGTTTGTTTGTTTGTTTTTCCTTAAAGCTTCTTAGGTGGTTTTAATGCACAGTGTGGGCTGAGAACTACTGGTTTAACTCACTAGAGAAATAAATACATCAGGCTTTTTTTTTTTTTTTTTTTTTTAATGGAGAGAACCTTTTTGACTTGATAGTTAACTGGGCAGTGAATTTTTTAAAAAAATGGTTTTGGAGTATTTTTGGAATTAGATGTTGTTAGTTAAATAATGCCTTGACTTTGGGATAGCTGGTTTCATTTTGTATGTGCCTCGGGCAGGGAAAAACATGAAAATTTTTCTTACCCTTTGTCTAGACACTGGTTACAATCATTGCCCAGAATATCCAAACCTTGAGAAAGGCAGATGAGCATACAGTGACTAATTGGGAGTTTATGTTATCTATTGAGAAAGCCTCCAAGTATGCATTCCCTCAGGGAATCTTTATTCTTACCTCGGGCAGACACGGGGGAAGGCTGTCCTTGGTTGTGGGAACAAGGTGGACAAGTTGGATTTAGGGGTTCAGAGTTCAGAAAGCAACCAGAGGGGCAGCCTCAAAAGTTCCTGCCTCTTCTGAATCAAAAGAGGAAATGGTGGATGCTAGGAAATGGTCTTGGCTGTTGGAGAGCACATTTCGTTACATCTGAGCCAGTGGTTAACTCTTTAAGTAACTGGACATTGCCAGTGAAAACCGCCCAGACTTGGTGCTGGGGAATCCATATGCAAAAGCTGATCAAAGCAGCCCAAGAAGGGCTTTGCTTGTTAAAGACAGAACTCAAATTTTCCTAAGCATCTGGAGACCACAGATTAAAAAAAAAAATAAAAATAAAAAAAAAAAAAGCTTACTGGATCTGAGATCTTTTTTTTCCTCCTTGCTGGTTTCAGAATTATTATTATTATTAATGAGTATGTTGGGAACTGGACTTGTTTCATTATTTTAAGTAATCAACTGGCCTATAATAAAGAGATATTGCCAAGCACATGTTGTTCAATAAAGGAAAGGATTGTATTTCTGTTAAAAACATGAGCCTGTGTATCTGTGACCTTGATATCTGGCTGGGGTTATGCCTTTCCAGGCCTATCTGAATGGGTTAGTTCATTCTCCTCATTTGACTAATGAGTCTGCTGAGACTTGGTAGGAGTTGCCAGAGAGCTATTAAATAATGTGGAAATTGAGCTGCCTTTTCCCTGGAGGCTGCTTTGCAAGGAAGACAAGTGAAGGCAGAATCTTGCTGCGAAGGGGAGCCTCCATGAGGATGTTTGATGATGGCTCTCTGCAGCATGAGAAAGGGCGATGGAAAGAAGTGTTGTCACTGTCTCCTCTCCCTCCCATTGTCCCTTAGACCTTGGTTGCATAGCCTGGTCCTCCCTCTCTTCATGCCTGTCTCTCTGTGTGGGTGGAGGAGATGACAGAATGCACAACCATGGAGCATGCAAGAGGTCATGAAGGTGGAGACCAGAGACTGTCCAGAGTGGTGCCAGCTGGCGACTTGTTGGCCGGCGTCTATTTGGATGGAAGCCAGAGAGCCATCCAGAGTGTTCTTCCAAGGAGTCAGACCACGTGGGCTCAAATCTGTTCTGCCACTTTTTGACTGTGTAATCTTGACTCTTAGTTTCCTCATCTGTATAATGGAGGTGATAACAGAACTCAACTTCTCAGGGCCATTTTGAGAGTGAAACGAAGTAGTGCTTGCAAGAGCTTAGAATAGTTCCAGGCATAGAGTAAGTGGTCAGTAAAAGTTAATTATTATTATAGGCTTTTAGGAAATAAGTAGGGAAATTCAACCCCTGTCTTTCTTAGAGGGATGGTCATTCATTTATTCATTCATTCAACAAATATTTGCTGAGTAGTATTGTGTGTTAGGGCTCATGCCATACTCAAAAATGAATTACAAATAACCTCCCTTTCAAGGAGCTGGGAGGGCTAGTTGGTTGTTTATGTCCCAAGAATAGATGATCAAAAAGTGAAAACAGGGGTGCCTGGGTGGCTCAGTTGGTTAAGCAACTGCTTTCAGCTCAGGTCATAATCCCGGGGTCCTGGGTTTGAGTCCCACATTGGGTTCACCCTGCTCTGTGGGGAGCCTGCTTCTCCTTCTCCCTCTGCCTGCCACTGCTCCTTCTTGTGCTCTCTCTCTCCCTCTCTGTCAAATAAATAAATAAAACCTTAAAAAAAAAAAAAGTGAAAATAGTAGAACTGCCTGGAAGGATCTAGTCACAGGGGCTGGAGCTTCTCTGGGAAGACATACCACCAGGATGAAGTCCATATAAGGTAGTGGGGATGGAGGAACATGATACCAGGCCTTTCTTTTTCCTCCAATCTAGAAGTGAGGGTTAAAAAGTCATTTCCTAAAAACAGTCTGTTGAACTCAAGCTCCCCATCTCAATCTCAGAAAAGTAGGCAAGAGGGGCTGCCTAACTCCTTTCAGACTTCCAGGGCAGAGAATTGTCCATCCTCATGCAATGAACAGCCGCTTCTTCAGCCCCCATAGAAGATTCTGCTGTTGAGGGATGCTGGTCTTGGATGGAAGGAAACCTCTGTTAAGGTTTCCTGGGGCCTGGGCCAAGGGCTCTGCACAACAAATAAATAGCTTCCTGGGGGCGGGACTGCTGTGTTCTCAGTCTGCTTTAGATTATAATTATTGATAGACTTTCAGCTTGGCAGAACTGGGCTAGATCTTGGCAATCATTGAATTCAATTCTAACATTTTACAAAGGAAATCCCTTACACCCAAGGGCCAAGTTCTCCTTCCTTGCTCCCTGGTTCTGTTCCCCTCACAGCAGAAATCTTATCTCTCCACCGATTGTCCACAGGGATTCTGCCAGATCCATTTGCACATGCTCCATATCCTAAGAACTTTGAACCAAATGTAAAGTCTAAAATATTTGAACTATAATAGATTTCATCAATGGCTACCAAACTAGTATGGGGCATACTAGAATGTTATCCTAAGTTATGCAAAACATATTTATGTTTTACTTTACTATTTATGTAAAATTGGAGTCCCTTATTGCAATTGTCACCATCACCACTACCATCACTGTCATCAGCAACACCACAATCACCACCATCATAACCATCAACACTTCATCATCACCACCATCATAACCATCATCACCATCAACACCATCATCATCACCACCGTCATCACCAACATCAGCATCACCATCATCACTACCACCACCACCATCATCATCGTCATCATCATCACAATGGATGAAGCTGTGAAAGACCCAGTGGTTCTCAAAGTGTGGGGACAGCATCAGCATTGCCTGGGAACCTGTCACACATGCAAAAGCTCAGAGTCCATCTTAAACCAAGTAAACCAGAAACTCTGAGAGTCAGATCCAGGAATCTGTGTTTTAACAACCCTACTGATGAATCTGATGCTTGCTAAAACTTGAGAAACACTGCGCTAGATTGTGCCAAGAACTTGTAATGCATTATCTCAATTTTTCCTCTAAATAACCATCTGTGATAAATACCACCATTATGTACACTTTGAGAAAGCTGAGACATGGTGAGGTTAAGGAACTTGCCCAAGGTCACACAGTTTGTAAGGGCTTTGACTAGACCCTGGCTTCCAGTTATTGTTACACTATACCATAGTTGCAATATGGTCAATATCTTACCCTAACCAAGTATTTGAACTAAAAAGGAAAGATGTAGAAAATCCTTCAGCAACCACCCATTCCCCCCAACCTAGCGCATGGAATTATGATTTATTTTTACTTGGCCTCATCCCTTTTGAGTCCACAGCTAGCCTGTGGGGCTTGAAGTGGTGGCATGACTTCTAACCCTGCCTCGTCTTCCCTTGAAGTAAAGCCAGAGGTGGTTTCCTGGGCAGGTCTGTGGCCACTGACATCTGTGGCAGTGAGAAGGCCTGGGCAGAGGAGGATGAGGCTGGCGCCAGCTGTGAAGACTTGCTGAGTAGGGAAAGGGGGACGGAGAAGAAGGGCCAATAGCGGAAGTAAGTAAGTAAGCAGGGATCACTGGTCTGTGAAACAAGTATGAGGACGTCGCTTTAATAGGTGAGCCAACGGAAACCTAGGGAAGTTATGTGACACCTGTGATGCCACCAACCACACAGTAGAGGTCTTGGGATTCACCTCCAAGTCTAGGCCTTATTCCCTCACAGTGCAATTAGAGCAACTGGCTAAAAAGCCTGCAATATTGAACTCTGAAGAAACAGAGGCTCCTGTCTTGGGTTCCTCCTGACATTCAGGGGATTGATGGACTCAGTGAAATTAACTGCAAAGTTAGAGTTATGGTGTGTGTGCACGTGTTTATGAGATATACATTTATATGCACATACAGATATGTGTGTGTACATACATATATATATACATACATACATACATATATAAATCTGGATTATTGGAGTTCCCCCAGAGAAACAGAACCAATAGGAACTCTCTCCCTCTTTTCCATCTATCTATCTATCTATCTATCTATCATCTATCTATCTATCATCTGTCTGTACCTATCACTCATCTATCCAACTATCTCATATATTTACCTATTGACCTCTCTACCTCTATCACATAGCTATCTCTCTGTGTTATAAGGAACTGGCTCCCAGGAGAAGTCCCATGCTCTGCAGGAGAGCTGCTTTAGTTGCAGTCTGAGCCCCAAAGCCCAAGACCCAGAAGAAGTGATGTGTAAATTCCTGTCTAAGTGCAGGAGAAGAGGGATGTCCCAACATAAGGATAGTTAGGCCAAGAGTGAATTTTCCTTTACCCTGCCTTTTCTGTTTGGGGCTCCTGTGGTTTAGCTGAGCAACCCTCCCCTCCCCCTAACATTGGGGAAGGGAATCTGCCATTGGCTACCAATTAAAATGTTAATTGCACCCAGAAATTCCCTAATAGACACATCCAGAATAATGTTGAAGCTAATAGCTGGACACTTAGTGGCCTACTCAAGTTGACACATATAATTAACTCTATATCTATATCTATATCTATATATCGCAAAGTTTGAAAGAAATCTTTCTTGTGTTTATTGTTTTTAATATTAAAAAAATAAAAATATTAAAAAAATTTTTTAAATAAATCTTTTCTCTCCTGTTTGTATGTGTATATAATATACATATTGGAGAGAGAGAGAGAGAGAGAGAGAAATTGAGAGGAAATATTTTGTATTAGGAGCTTTGTGGCATATTGTATTTTTGAAAGACGCCGCGTGCGCGCACGCGAGCACACACAGACACACACACACACACTCTTCCCTTGGAGGAGGGGTCTGTGTTCCTTACCTACTGCATCTAGATAGGGGTCTGGGATAGCTTCAACTATTACAAGAACAAGGCATATCTATCAATGGCCTAGCTTCCAGAAGGGAATATAAATACAATTAAATGTCCTTACAATCTGCAGCCCATTGACAGATATTTGAAGTGGGCAAAGTGAAACATTATCCTGGAAGCTCCCAACTATTCCACTGTTAATGCCTTACTAGAGGTTAAACAACCTTAACTTGACAATGCCAAAGCCTCTGGTATCCTGTAGGTCCTCTTTAGCATACAAAAATTCTTTTGAAACCTCCCTTTTCCCTTACTTCCCCCAACCCCATAGTATATACTCAGTCACCCATAATTACAACCCTGGGAGAGCAGCTCTTTAGGCCCACAGGTCCTGTCCCCATGCTTTATTTTTATTTATTTAAAAAAATTTGGGAGGGGGCATATGGGTTAGCTTGTGCTTTAATAAAATCACCTTTTTGCACCAAAGCTGTCTCAAGAGTTCTTTCTCGGTTCTAGGCTATGGACCACACCCTACTGAACCTCACCTATTTTCCAAAACCCCATCAAAACCAGCTGAGAGGAGCTGAGGTCCCCAGGCTGACATCCAGCATTGAACCACCAGATGTGACTAGAGGTGTGAAGGCGTGAGCCTTCAAATGATGACCCCCGCCAGCTTCGAGTCTGAGACCCCCAAGACTGTGGAGCAGAATCAAATTATTTTTGCCGTGTCCTGTTCAAATCCTGACTCCCAGAATCCCAGAGCATGATAAATGATGTTTTATGCCTGCCGCTTTGCAGGAAGCACTACCCAGACTTATGGAACAGCTGAAGTTTCCCTGAAACCCTCAGTTCCCCAATCTTATATCTAAGCAAGGCCATACCTAGCCCTGAAGGGGTGTCAGGGGCTCACAGTAAAAAAGAAAAAAGAAAAAAAAAAGTAGAGAAAGAGTTTATGCAGAAGCCTTCCTTTAAGGTAAACCTACTAAATTTTTTGGAACCCAACGCTCCTCCCCTACCTCTCCCCACCCCGTCCCCCATTTCTTTAACTAAAATGTATATTCTTCCTGCTTTTGGGGCTAAGAATGTTCCTTCTTTAACGAAATAATGAGAGTAGCTTGTTTTGTTGTTTCTGCCTTCTGTACTTTGTTGTAAAGCCCTTACTAGGCAAAATAAAGTTGGTCACTAAATGCTAGCCTCCGATTCTTTCGGAAAAAAAATTCTGATACTTGAAGTAGAAGTCTGGGAACCACTGACCTATATAATAAAGCCCAAGCCATTTAGCATGGCATTAAAAACTTGAAGCTGTATTCGTTGAATCCTATTCTAATTGTGTGATAATCAGGCCCATCCACAATGCGATTCAACACTGTGCCCCTCCGGTAAGTTACGGACTTAGGAGAAAACTGGAGGCTCGGCGGAGCATATTTCTTTAGGAAAATGTGTTTTAAGACACAAACTATTGACTAAGGTTAATTTTTAAAACGCAGCCTACTTCAAAGCTGGGCACTGCTACTTCATAAATAATTAACACAAACCGTATATTCACTCAGATATATAAGGGACACACAAGCTCAACTCGCACACGACGTCATTCCCACACGGGAAAGGGCAGACGCATGCGCACAGGAGCACACGGGTGCACCTGGCCGCTGGAAAGGGGCAGTACTCAACCGAGGGAGCCAGCGAGGCCACTAAGGGGAGCGGCACTTCCCAGTTCCTGTCCAACTGCGTGGTGCTCCATTAATCTCTACATATCCGCTTCCGGGAGCTCTTTTCCCCAAAGTCCTTGAAATAAATCTGTGGTCTGATATTTGAGAAAGGGCCAGTATGGGTCCTGCTTCCATAACTCATCCAATGCCCTTGACATCCCCCACCCCCACCCCCACCGGATTTGTCCATGAAGAGCTGCCCATCCCCAGGACCAGGACCCGACTACAGGCTCAGGCCCCCTGGTGGAGAAAGCATCTGCATTTTCTAGGGACAGGCAGCCCCCCTGACTTGCTTCGGTTAATCAGTGGCCCACCACCTTGCTGGGATAATAGTTCATTTCGGGTTTGTTGGCCTCTGTCTCCTCCGGTTGCCTGGTGTTTGGCGATTCAAAGAGTGATAAATAAACACAGGATTCATAATCACAGCATGCATGATTAGGAACACTTTCTGAACATTTCAATTCAATTTGCATTTAGGTCTGGTTAACCTGAGGGGCAGGCATGTTAATCTTCACACAATACAGATTGATTACTGGCTTCTCTAATTTTTCTTCCTTCAGATGACAGGCCCCAGCAGCCTGGAATTTGTCAATTTAGGATAGCACCCAAGGAACACAACTAACCGACTTTAGGAAAAAAAAAAAAATTAACTTGGAATAAATACATTACTTCCGCATGGAGCAAGAACATAAAATTACACCCCAAGGAAAGGCACAGCCTATAACCTACAGCACTCCTGAGATATCTCGGTGCCGCTATTAAATTTATTAATGAGGGTTGGGAGGTCTTCGCGGCGATGCTGGCCCATCAGTTCTACCCAGCCCCATTGTTTAATAGGATCAGTGGACATTTACCAGCACAGATGATTAATTAGAGAGGGCTTTATCAGTGTAAGGGTTGGGACTGGGGAAGCAGGTGGAGATGTTTCCCCTTGACCTCATAATCCTTCATCTGTCTTCCTCGTGGTGAGTTTTTATGACTCCAAGTGCATCAGGATCCACTGCTCACCCTTGTAAGTGTCTAGGCATGTGGGGGTGTCTCTGGGATCTCCGTGGAGGACCTTAGGAATTCCGTCCAGGTGGGTTTCTCTGCTCTGGCCCATGCTTAACAATGGAACCATGAAAAGGGGCAAGACTGAGGAGGGTTTATCATATCACAAGTGACTTGAATTTTGCAAGGCAGAAGTTAGACTTTATGTCCCTCCGAGATCTTAGTAACTGGCCTACGTTAGGGTGTACAGCAGGGCCTTAGGAGATGTTTACTAAGTGAATGGGCTTTTGGACTGTTTGGGAGTTGACGATTTCCTTGCTGTTGCTTGAATAAAGGTGGAAGAAGATACTTTCTACTCCAAGAAGAGGAACCTGGAAAGACTCTGTAAGATTTTTTTTTTCCTCACTGACCCTCTTGCCCCCATGGTCACACTGCACTCCTCGTTTGTCTGGTCCTATAATGGCAATTCTTGACTGTTCTTCCTAATCTTATGAAGCTCATACCCCTCCTTACCTTTTTTGGTTTTCACAAAAATGATGTTAACACTCCTGGGGGTGACTGTCTCTGGCGCTTGGGGCCATCCTCAAAATGTAGCACAGGATAACTTCCCCAGGAGCATCTCCCCGCGAGGATGATCTAGTGATCACAGGCCCTCAGTTTCTTTTCCAGTCTCTGGAGAGAGGCAATATTTGAGAAGTATTGCTTGCTGGGAGGGTCTGGAGTCTACCTCTTCCCCCAAATAATGTAAAATGTTTCCTTGGAATAAACTAGGGCAACAGAAAGCTGGGCATCTGGATGTTAGCTGGTTTCCTATAGATCTGCTTTTAACAAATGGCCCTGTGATGGTGTATATGGAAGTTCTCATAAGAAACAGACTTATGAAGCTTATAGTTATATCCGTTTTAATGACACTGTAAAATGGTGTTTATTATATCATACGTTGTCTTCTTTATGAAGACTCCTGGGAGGAATTTTCCTCTGGTCCCGGTGCCATGAAGGGAAGGATAATTAGCAAAGAGTGGAGCCTTTACCTTTATGAGATACATAAACTTTCATATGTGTTTAGTTTGTGTGTGCGCGTGCTTATTTCAGGAAATCTCTAAAGCAATGTGAAGATAGGATTCCTGTGGGGAAGGAACTCCTATCCATCCTTCAAGAATTATCTTAGATGTATGCCCTTTGAGGAACCTTTCTCCACAGCTCAGAGGTAGTTAGAGACTCCCGCCTCTGCTCCCCCAGGTCCCTGTGTTCTGTAGACTGATCAGCTGCACTCTGTTGGGACTTAAGTGTCTGTGGCTGTCCCCTCCACTCACCTGAGCTTATAACAGACCCAGACACGGCCTTCCTTGTGAGTCCCAGGACCCAGCGTATACAACTAGGGACATGGTCACTGTGAAGTTGAGGAATGCCTCTTGATCTCCGCCTGATGAGTAGAGTCACAGGGGTGCTTCCTTTACGGGCAACGTCATCATAGAGTATTAGACAAGGAAAGGGATGGGCCTTTTTGGACAGAGGTGGGAATGTCCCTTATTCAAGACTTTGTAATTCTATTTCCTGTTTCTGCCACCCAGAATTAAGAAACATCTTCTCCAGTGGTGTGTGTGTGTGTGGGTGTGTGTGTGTGAGAGAGAGAGAGACAGACAATACACAAACACAGAGCAAGTTTGAGTGGTTATTGAAGACATACCTCCGTTACTGAATGGGAAGAGGACCCACAGTCTTTTGACTTATGAGTAAGATCTGACCCACAAAATTACAGTGCTCCTGCCTTGTAGAACAAGCTGCTCTTTTGGATTCTTTTCTTAATGAACCTATGACTGGTCATTCTTATTTTTGGGTTTTGGAGCAGATCTATTGATCTGTGCCTCTGAGGTTTGCTTTCTAAAACACAACTTTTTTCTCTTTCTCTTTCTCTTCTCTTCTCTCCTCTCCTCCCCTCCCCTCCCCTCCCTTCTCCTCTCCTCTCCTCTCCTCTCCTCTCCTCTCCTTTCTCCTTCCTTCCTTCCTTTTGCTGGTTTGCTTTTAATTCCATCCTTTCTTCGACCACTTCCTTTTTCATTTCTAGGAGCAATGCAAAGTTCAGACATGTTTTGAGGTTGAGTTTTTGGTGACTTTAGCAGAAAAATCAGCAGGATGTTGATAGTCGGTGGTAGAAGCTGATGTCCATGTTCCCAGTCCTCCCTGTGGATCTGCATGCACCCCCATGGTGGGGACCGTTAACATCCCAGGAAGGTGGACCCCCATCAGCTTTCAACAAACCACTGAGTAGCAATGGAATGACATGGGCGTCACACACTGACTTGGAACCAAGGGGCTCCTTACTCAGTTGTGGTCTGCTTTGGACTGTTTGGGCCCCTGGGGTTTGAAAAATTGGGAAGAAGGGAAGTAGAAAGCCCCAAGAGGAAAACACTGGATTTCTTACCAGCACATTAAAGGGAGCTCAAGACTTTAATTTGAGCTGACAACTTTTATAACAGGTGTGCTTTTTGAGCTTCCAAAAATGGAACAAGTCATTATGGTTACACTTTTTTTTCCTAAAAACCCTGGATAATTGCTGTGAACTGAATGCTCATGTCCTTCAGATTCATGTATAGAAGCCTTCCTCCCAGTGGCTATATTTGGAGATGAGGCCTTTACAGAAGTAATTAAGGTTAAATGAAGTCATAAGGGTGGGGCCTTAATCCCATAAGATTAGTGTCCTGCTAAAAAGAGACAGGGGAGAGCTTGCTTTCCCTGCATACAGAGGGGTCATGTGAGCACACGGGAAGATGGTGGTCTCCTGCAAGATGGGAGAAGCTTAGTAACGGACCTATCTCTCTGGCAACTTGATCTTAGGTTTCCAGCCTCCAAAAGTATGAGAAATAACTTTGTGTTGTATAAGGCACTTAGTCTGTGGTATTTTCTTATCACAGCCCAAGCAGACAAATACAGTAATTTTAGTGAATTTGCTATTTATAGGGGAGTAGAGCGTGTCCAGGCTTGGTAGGCAGGCAGACCAGGAATTAAGTCCTATGTACACCATTTGTTTGTTGTGACTTTTAGGTGAGTTTCTTTGCCTCTAAGTTTGTATTCTGTCACATGTAACTTATCATGCAATCCTCAGTGTAAAGTTTAAATGAGATAATACATAAAATATACAAGTCCAAACAGAGGACTGGCAAAATGAATTGTCTAACAGCTGTCATCTCTCAGACATCTGCTGGACTACCATAGTGCTGCCAGACTTATTTTGATGTGTCCCCCTCCCCAGTGTTCACCCCCCCCACCCCAGGATTGATGGTAAGAGAATTTGGGGTGGGAAGTCTGCATCTGATTCCCTTCTCTCTACAAACTGGAACCAAAAGGATTTAGAAAAAATTTCCTTTATGTAGTTATCCTCCTACCTTAGGGCAACAAGCTTTATGGTCCAGCTGGATTAGTGGAAAAGAGATATTTAATCTTTTAAGGCCCCTAGATGAAAGGAACAACTCCCTCAAAAAGGTTAAGAGAAGACTGGGGAGAGTTCAGCAAGGGAAAGTTTCCAAAGGCATGGATTTAAGGAATGAGTGAGGGATATTTCAGTGTCCTGGGACAACAGTGGGAAGGTGAGTAAGCTCTAGGTCTAATGGGGCTAGGGGAGGGACCAGTCACCAGAATAACGGTATGGAGTTGATGACTATATAGTGAGGGGTTCTGGCAGTGTCTTTGCTGGTGATAGAGGAAAACAGCCCACTTGGGATACCTTGGCAGTGAGGGGCTAGGGAGACCAATACCCAACCTCACTGTCCTCCTGTCTTCTGCTCTCCTGCTGGCCTTCAACTGGCTGAACCTAACCAAAAGCCAAGGACAAAGGGATTGGTTGATGGCTTTCCTATGAGTTCATCCCCTGGGGCACAACAGAGGTAGGGAGTGAACTTGGATGGGTAAGTGGAAGCCACGCAAGACAGGAATGTCATCAGCACTTCCCAAATTCTCAATAGAGGAGCCACTTGACATTGGGTTCTGGAGACGTTAAAAAAATATAGAACATCCTCTGTCTTTCCCAAACTTAAATTTCTGGTTTAATGTCTGCCCGGAAGTGATAAATTTCTACCTTAGAGCAGAAGACAGCAAGGACACATGATTTAGGAGAAGAATTAAAATGAACAGGCTTAATGTTTGAAAAATACTTTCTCCATTACACTGACTCACGCTGTTAGTTCTTCTGTGGCTGGGGGTTCTTTAATCATTGTGTTCTGGGGCCACCTGTATGTCCATGCTTCTTCGTCACTGGAAATAAAAATCTATTGCTTTGGGCCTTCCCTCCTCCCTCTTTTTATTTAAACTTTTTAGTTTGAGATAATTATATACTGACACGCAGGTGTAAGAAGTAATTCTGAGAGATGCCACATATGTTTTACTCAGTTTCCTTATCAATAACATGTGGCAAAACCAGAGTATGATATCACAACCTGGATTTCAACGTAAATGCAAGTCACTGATCTTCATTCAGATTGTCTTAGTTTTACTCGTACTCCTGTGTGTGTGTGTCTGTGTGTGTTTATCGATACAATTTTACCTCGTGTACAGTTTTGTGTGTCCACCACCCAGTCAAGATACAGAACAGATCATCACCACAAGGGTCTTGTTGCTCATTCATAATCATACCTGCTTCCTTCCTGTCCCCAAGCCAGCCCCTGTCCCATCCTTAACCCTTGGTGATTACCAGCCTGTCCTCCTTTTCTATACAGACGTATCTTATTTTATTGCAGATGGTTTTGTTGTTTGTGTTGTTTTGTTTTTTACAAATCAAAGCTTTGTGACCACCCAGCCCTGAACAAGTCTATCAGTGCCATGTTCCCAGCAGTTGGTGTCTGTGTCACATTTTGGTAATTCTTGTGCTGTTTCAAATTTTTTCATCATTATTATATTTCTTATGGTGATCTGTGAACAGCAATTACAACTCACTGAAAACTCAGATGATGGTTAGCATTTTTTAGCAATAAAGTACTTTTTAATTAAAGTATGCGCCCTGATTTTGGGGTTTTTTTGATATATATTATTATGCACTTAATAGACTACAATATAGTGTAATCATAACCTCCATACACACTGGAAAGCCAAAAAATCCATTTGACGCACTTTACTGTGATATTTGCTTTGTTGTGGTGGTTGAGAACCAATTCTGCCATAACCCCGATGGGTACCTATAATTTTGTCATTTCAAGAATGTTATATGAACGGAATCATACAGTTTGTAACCACTGGCATTTTTTTCCCCCCTCACTCAGCATGATTCTATGAAAATCAACCCCGATGGCTGTATGTATCAACAGTTCATCCCTTTTCCCTGCTGAGTAGTATTCCGTGGTCTGGAGCACCAGTTTGTTTCGCCATTCATCCATTAAAGGTCATCGGCTTTGTTTGCAGCTCTTTACTATTAGGATCAAAGCCGTTATAAATAGTCATGTACAGTTTTTTGTGTGAACGTGAATTTTCATTTCTCTGGGATAAATGCTCAAGAGTACAGTGGTGGGGCACCTGGGTGGCTCAGTGGGTTAAGCCTCTGCCTTCGGCTCAGGTCATGATCTTAGGGTCCTGAGATCAAGCCCCACATCAGGTTCTCTACTCAGCAGGGAACCTGCTTCCTCCTCTCTCTCTGCCTGCTTCTCTGCCTGCTTGTGATCTCTGTCTGTCAAATAAATAAATAAAGTCTTTAAAAAAAATAAAAAAGAGTACAGTTGCTGGGTTCTATGACTGTTTCCTAGTTTCATAGGACACTGCCCTCCTGTTTCCCAGAGTGGCTGTGCCCCTTCCCACCAGCCAAGTAGAAGTGATCCATTTTATCTGCCTCCTGCTAGCATCTGGTCTTATAACTATTAAAAAAACCCCAAACAACCTTCCAGCCACTCTGATAGGTGTGTGGTAATATCATATCATGTTGTGGTTTTAGATTGCATTTTGTTGAACATCTCAATGTGCTGGTTTGCCATCTGTCCATCCTTTTCAGTGATATATCCGTTCATGGCCTTTGCCTGTTTGGAACCGATTGTCAATTTCAACTCTTTCAAGACTACTTTCTGTGTTTTAGATGTTAATCCTTGGTCAGTTATATGGTTTTTCAAACATTTCTTCTCAATCCTTGACTTATTTTCCCAATGTCCTAACAGGATATGTCACAGAGCAAAAGTTTCTCATTTTTGTTTTTCACAGATTTTATTTATTTATTTCACAGAGACACAGAGGGAGAGGGAACCCAAGTAGGGGAAGTGGGAGAGGGAGAAGCAGGCTTCCTGCTAAGCAGGGAACCCAATGTGGGACTCTCTCCCAGGACTCTCTGATCATGACCTGAGCCGAAGGCAGATACTTAATCGACTGAGCCACCCAGGCACCCCAAGTTTTTCATTTTGATGAGATCCAATTTATGATTTTTCCCCCTTTTTATCGACACTGCTTTTGGTGTTGAAACTACAGCCCTCCACCTCCCACTTGCTTTTGTGACTGTTATTGGAACACAGAAAAGCACGTTTGTTTACATATTGTGTTTGGCTGCCTTTATGCTCTAACAGCAGAGATGAGCATTTGTTACCCAGACCACAGGGCCCACAAAACCTAAAACATTTACTAAGGAGCTCTTGAAGAAAAGCTTGCAGACATCTGACTTAGTACATGGTAGTTATCTCACAATTATAAAAACTATTTTGTAGACAACAGCAAATTGAAACTTACTTAGGTTATAATTTCAATGGAAAAGTAACATACACTTACGCCCATATTTTATAGTTAAAATTATGCCAGTTTACAACTAAAGAGAAGAGTATGAAAGAAAGAGAAAGCAAAACTCATTTGTTAGCTTCGGGGAATTCTAAGAGGTTTTCCTTCCGCAAATTTCTTATATTTTTAAAAAAAAAATGAGTTGTGCAATAATCATTATCATCTAAAAACTGTATCATCTCTTAAAGAGTTCAGGAATTCAGATCCTCTCTGGGTGTGGCCAAGTTTCTCAGGGAGACCTCCTGCATGTGGTTATGAAGGTCTCTGAGTTAAGACATGTACTGACAGAAGAAGGGTAAAATGAAGTTCTTTCTTTCCTTCCCTTCCAGTCCCTGCAGGCAAAGGCAAAGCCAAAGCGTTTCTGGCTGCAGGGCTTCTTAGAAATGCAAAATGAATATCTAATAGTAGTCTCTCTTTTTTTTTTTTTTTTAAAGACTTTATTTGAGAGAGAGAAAGAGTATGAGCAGAGGGAGGGGCAGAGGCAGAAGGAGAAGCAGGTTCCCCACTGAGCAGGAAGCCTGATGCAGGGCTCAGTCCCAGGACACTGGGATCATGACCTGAAGGCAGATGTTGAACTGACTGAGCCACCCGGGCGACCCCTAATAGTCATTGTCTTAACAGAGCTTTTCTAAGCTGTCAAAAGTGGATTTTTATCAGCACATTGATTAGTTGCCGCAGACATGCAGAGCTTGTATTTGTGACAAGATTAGGACGACCTGACTACAGTTCAAAGTCTTTTAACCTCTGTTCTAGAAAATGGTTTGGAGTAAAGCTTCCAATGGGCCCACCTAGCGTGCCGATTATGTCTTTGAACTAGACGTTGGTATTTTTTGCTACTAAATCTATTCAACATCATACAAGCTACTGATGGGACCCCACACTGACTCCAAGCTGATAAGGTAGTTCGTTTGTCTGTGGATCATGTGATGTGCAGATACAGAGCAGTAACTACTGATTTGTGAGTTCACGGACTTTGGGAACTTGAAAGGGCCCGAACGGCCATGCTTCCAGCTCCCCTCCAGGGGCACTTTTTCTCTATGATGTCCTGGCCGAATGGCAGTCCAGCTCTGAACGGCGCACAGTGACGGCAGGATCTGCACCTTGAAAGGTGGTTCAGTTCATTACAAAGCACTTCACTTATCTGAGAGCTTTTCATTATATTAAACAAATCCAATCTCCCTGTTAAGTATTCTTATTGACCCTTTGGAGTTCTGTAACAGTATCTAATTCCTCTTCTGCTTGACGGTGCTAATTACTTTAACGAAGCTACCAAAAGATCCCGAGTCTTATGAATTCCCTGCAAAAATAACCCTTGTTCCTTCATGGCCTCCAGATGTTTCATGTACCCCCAAACTGATTCTGGGTGTTAGCAAAGGCTAGTTTGAAATAATACCAAATCCTCCAGAGACCTCTGGCCAGCACAGGATACTAGTTCAAAGGAGGAAAGGGTCACAGAGCCGTAGACGTTGTGGATGAACCCCAAGGTTGAATTTGCTGCCTGTCTTCCTCATTATGTGGGTGTCTCGTAGTTTGCCATTGATTCAGTTCCTTGGCAGTTTCCCCTGTACTTGTCTTAGCCATGTTTTCCAGTCCTGTCCTTGCACAGCTGACTTACAGACATAGGTATAGTAATTTACATTACCATCATTTTACTTTCTTGTGTTAGATCTAATCCATTCTTCCAATCCGTGTAAAAATTCTTGTCAATTTCAACTCACTTGTTCAGAAAATATACACCAAGTACCCATTGTTTTGCCAAGTGCTGAAAATACAACAGTAAAGATCCTTGGATATTAATTCCAGTAACTCACCATGTTCACTGCCATTTCAAACTTTGTATCATCAGTGAATGTGATGAGCATGTATTAAGGTGACAAAATGACCAAATGAGATTATACACCAGGTATAGAAGAATGTTTAGTTGGAGAACGTCTGTTAATCGAATTCAACATATTAACACATTTAAAAAGAGAAAATATTATTTTATACTAAAAACAAATGTAGAAATTGAATTTGAAAAAGTCATTCACGTTTCCGATAGTCTTAGGATTAAAAAAAACTACTCTCAGTCAATCAGGAAAGTAATTCCTTAACCTGATAAAGAATATCTTCTGAAAAATGACAGCAAGTATCATAATGAATGTAACTAACATAGAAGTATTTTCTTTATGGCTATCAGAAAGATATGGGTGCCTATTCTCATCACTTTGTCCAAGACTGTATTGGAAGGTTCAACTAGAACAATAAAAAAATGTAAGGAAATAGAAGGTGTGAGGAATAAGAGGGGGGAAACAAAAAGATTGCTATTTTTACACAAAATGATTGTTCCGAGAAACTCTGAGATAACCTACTTATAACCGTTACTACTAATAAGAGACATGAGTAACCCTGCTGAGGAAAGTCAGTACTCATGCATATCATAAAAAATTAGAAAATATGATATAAAACATATATTATTTTTAACAGCAAATGAGATCTGCAGATGACTTAGGAATACGGTGTGCAATAACTTCAGGAAAAATTATGACACCTTACTAAAGGTTATAAAAGGAAATCTTAGACAGAAATGTATTTATGTTCATGGAGAAGGGCTAATCATGGATTTGGAGAGGCAAAGGGAGAATGGGCAGCTCACAGTAGTAGTTCCCTGCCATATTTTTACGGTAGTCAGTCTATATCCAGACTCCATTCAATGGTAAGAATCGATGTTGAAGGATAAATGGTTCTTGTAATTGAATTAGATGAGGACTAGACCAGAACAGAACCTTCTGGAAAAGGGTCCTAGTGTCTGTTGCTGAACTGGGATGTGGATACCAGGATCTGATCTAAGAATAAGCCCTGTGGAGAATAGATGTGAGGACGTGTGCACTTGGCTTGTTAGTGTAGCTGTGTACTCTGAGCAACCAGGTACGATCTTTTGAAATCTAATTTTACTACGTACCAATGTACCCAGCTAACTCCAATTAGTAGGAGTCACTGAATTGGACATGTGCTTTACCCTCATTCCACTCTCCTCCTTCCCCCTGCTGCATCACCACTGGGCGAAACAGAGCTTTCTGCATGAATTGGCTTCATTTGGAGCACGGTTCCATCATTAAACAAATATTTATTGAGTGCCTGCTGTGTGCAAGACACAATGCAGGCACAGCGGGAATCCGGCAATGAGCAAGACGTCCTTGCCCTCGAGACCTTCCAGCATGGTGTGAGAGAAAGCAAGTCCCTGAGCCGCTGCGACGGCAAGGCTGAATTTGTTGCCTCGTTCCCACCCTTGCTTCTTCCCAAACTGCTTCCCTCTGTGGATGAACACGATTGTTGCCCGTTTTGTGGGTATTGACATCTGGCAATCTCATGACAGACTCTACCTGAGAGGGACTGTGGCTGCATGTTTCAGGGAACTGGAAGCAAGAAGGGGATCGAATGAGAGCGTGTTGGTGTTTAGCAGGTCTCTTGTTTCCTAACGAAGCCCGGATTTTGTTGAAGGTAGCACGAGCGTCAGAATGGGGGCTTACTGCCCGGGGTCTCATACTGCATAGCTTCCTGCGGAAAGAAGCGCCATTAGCACCACGAGAGGATGGGGCAGATTTGTCAACTAGGATGTGTCATTCTCTGCATGTTAACTTGAAGACGCAGGGCTTATGGCATTTCACTCTTACAGTTCCAGACTCAAGCAGGGACCTTAGCCGGAGGCTGCACCTTTGCCCTCATAGCAATGGAATCCACTCATTCAGAAAGAAAGGAAGTGCAAAGAGGGAGAGTGAGTTTTGGGGTGAAGGGGGTGCCTTTCCAGTGAGCTCTGCTGTGCTGTCGTCTTTCTTGTGGGAGGCTAGTTATCAGTAGCCCTGAGTGCTATGGATATGGATCTCCTGTCTCAGAAGCCAGTGGCTGTAGTAATGTACTCATTTCATTTCCCCCAGAATTTTCTAGCCCTTCTAGCTGTGCTCACCAGCTGAGGACTCAAGCTGAAAAAGTCCCAAATGGGCTGCAGGCTCATCCCAAGCTAAATAATGGGCGTGCATAGGAGCTGTAGCACATTTGCAGATCACCCCTGGCATTAGCTGTTCATTTTACTATAAACCTAAGTTCTAGTGAGATGGGGTCCCATAATGAGCCTCCTGGGTTGAGATGGGTTGAGATGGGGTCCCATAATGAGCCTCCTAAATTCTAATCTGCCTTTATACCTGGTGTCTTGGTCCAGTTCAGGACTGGGTTGAGATGGGGTCCCATAATGAACCTCCTGAATTCTAATCTGCCTTTATACCTGGTGTCTTGGTCCAGTTCAGGATCCCCTGAAAATGGTTCTTAGAACTACCTTAAGGAATTGGGAAGAAAAACAGGGGGTTCCGTGGTCAGAACGGTTCTTGAGACATGGCACACCCTCTCCCCTTCTGAGGTTGATAGTCTGTATGTGTAAGGCGCTGAGAAGCCTTGTAATTGCCAAGAAGAAAGAAAAAAAGAAAGTCCGCATTGATTAAACTCACATTTTACACATTCGTTTGCTTAAATATTCCCCGGACCCTCTCCCCCATCCTCTGCTTTAGGGAAATTTATAATATGCTAGAGTGTCAGGCATACAGTAAGCACTCAGTAGATACTGCTTGTTCCCGGCCATTGAAGCTCTGCAGTGAACCCTGAAGTTTTCAGGAACAGGAGTTCCCAAGGTTACCTGTAGGACCCTGCCCCTTAGTTGGTCTCCCTTCCTCTGAGTTATGGACACCTGCCCGCGGCTGTGCTTTAGAGGGGAGACCCGTAAGTGACAGCACTGGGCTGGGCTGGGCACTGGGCTACGCTGGGCAGTGGACACTGGGCTGGGCACTGGGCTGAGCACTGGTCACTGGGTCAGGCACTGGGCTGAGCTGGGCACGGGTCACTGGTCTGGGCACTGGTCTGGGAACTGGGCTAGGCTGGGCACTAGACACTGGGCTGGGTGCCGCAGCCAGGCACCGCAGCCGGGTGCAGCAGGCATGAAGCAAGCTCGAGACAATGACTGAAGGGGTGATTTCCATGCATATCACCCACACCCCAGACCCCACAGCCCAGGGGCACACATAGGCATCTGCATGTATTTTTCCACTCTGCTTGTTCTCTCAGGCCCAGACTGGGGTCTGGGAATTCCCATCTGGGCTCTGCTGTTAATGGGTTGTGTGACCTTAGGGCACTTACTTAACCTTGGGGTCCTGTTTCCTGAGCTGTAAAATGAGGGGGTTGCATTGGGTAGTCCCGATGGGCCTTCTAGCTCTGCCATTCAGTGAATTTCACAAGCATGAGCTTGGATGTCCCTTCTTCCATTCCTCAGTGTCCTTGTCTTGGGAACAAAGGGAGTGTGAACTCCAGGAAAGCGGGTTGGCCTGTGGAATGGAGGGTGCAGGGTTTCTTAGGCGGGAGCTCGAGTTCATGCCTGCACTTGAAACTTGCTTCACTCTGCAGCTCAAGACTGTTTATTGTCAAACAGCTGGGAAAAGCACATGCGAACACAATCAAAAGATCCGAAGGAGGAGCTGGCCATAGCGAAGCCAGAGCCTCGAACAGCTGGTATAAAATGAAGACTTGAGAAGCCACCAGGAAAAGGGCAAAGTCTAGCTTGGGTCCTGGCAGCAGCTGCCTAACCTCGCTTGATCTCAGCTTTTCCCTCGTTTAACTCCCCGCTCAGGGGTTGTCCTGAGCTTGAAGGAGAAGCAAAGCTTGGAGCAGATAACCTGAGTGACAGCCTTGCTTGGTGGCTCACTCACGGTGACCTTCAGTGAGCTCTTGACCTGGCCTGGGCTTTGCCTTCTAGGGTTTTGTGAGGGTTGAAGAGATAGTACAAAGTCAAGTTCCTACCTCATTGTAAGCATCTGATATTAGCAATCACTAGCACTGTTCTCAAGGCAGTGGATTCGCTGCTGTCCCCATGTTGGTTGTAGGAAACTCTCAGTGAATATGGGCTGTCCATCAACCCATCTAGGCTTTTCCAGCCCCATAGAGTATTGGACAGCATTGTCCAGTTTCTTGGTTATAACAAAAGGGTTGGCCGGAAGCAAAGGAGGTCTTCACATGAACAAATACATATCCTGATTTCTTGAGCGGTTTAAAAGGTTCCTTTATAAACACATCCTTATCTTGAGCCAGCTTTGGTGCCATTGAACTTGGCATCTATTTGCCTATGGGTTTTAGTCTCAGCTGGTAAACCGGGAAGGGGGAGGTGAAGTCAAGGAAGTCCTGTGTGTCTGTCCATGTCCACAGCACAGAGGGCTGAGCCTCCTGGGGGCACAGGCAGAGAGGCCCCCAAGTCTGGGATGGAGTGGAGGTGGGGAACTACATCCGCTTCTGCCCCAGCGAGCAGGTGTGGCCCGCCCATGTCTCTCAGCAAAGACCTGCCAAGGGACTATTGACACATTGTGTGGGAATAAAAGCAGTGGGCGAGGAGCTGCTGTTTCTAATGGCAGCGTGGGTAGTGGGGGCGGGCCAGCCCCGGCGGAGTGACAGCAGTGGTACCCAACATTGTCAGCGCAGACGCTGACGGCCTCCATTCCCGTGCCTGCCCACATTTGTGCACCCTGTCATGGCAGGGTGACAAGCCCAAACACAAGGAGCCTCCCTTTCTTATGCTAATGCTTCGTGATGAGGGCTTTAGCAGGTGCGACAGCCACCACAGGCGCCTCCTCCCCCACTTCTGGGTTTGGCACCCCAGGGCCCGGTCCTGGGCCTGATTCAAAACAGAGCCAGCTGGTGGTGGGGACAAACACCCCTTCCGCCAGCCACGAAGGTCTCAGGTGCGCCAGCAGGTGACTCTCACAGGCTGGATCTTGGCTTGTTTGCATCGACAATGTCATCTTGTCGCTGTCCTTCTCTGTCGTCATCATCCCCTTTCCTCTGCTGTCTATCCATCCTCCTCTCGGCAATCTTCTTGTTCTGAAACATCCAAACCTGCCTTGTTTCTGGCCTTTCCTCTGTTGTTCCTTCTGCCTGAACTCCTCTGACCCGTGCTCGTCGGTGACTTGGTTAAGGGCCCCTGCTAATGTCACCTCTTTCTCTGGCTGTCCTATCCCGGGTCGATAGCTCCCCATTCTCTCCCCCACACCCTTCTATTTCCTAGCTCAGATCGATTTCAGTCTTTAATTATCTTGTCTGCTAATGTCTTCACTTGCTTCTGTGTCTCCCCGACCAGAATAGAAACTCCATAAAGGCAGGAACCTCGTCTGTCTTGTTCAAAGCTCCATCCTCAGAGTGAGCCCCCATGCCCAGCACATAGTCGCTGCTCAATAAACACAGGTGGAATGAATTGATGAACCAAGATACGCACGAATGAAAATGCCCCCCTATGTAAACTGTGGCTTGCCAAGCCACGATTTTCCAATGGGCGGCCATGATTTCAAGGGCACACCCCCTCTTAGAATAGCTCCCAAATTTAAGAGATCCAAATATAAGGATCTCTCCTTATCTTTGAAGTCTGGGAATTTCACAAGTTATCCCAAGTGTATGTCTTTCCTCAGTAGGTCTGCCTGGGGCTCCGCGAGCTTTTTCCATCCCAAGCGTAGTACAGCGTGGGCTCTGCTTTACGGTTTTCTTCTATCAACTGCGTAGGGCTTTTTCTCCTATTTTCTGTTCGCCTTTTGATTCTCCTGCTAATTACTTGTTAAGACTCTTGGATCCTTCTTCTGCGTGTTTTGTTTCATCCTTGAAACTCCTTTTAAAATTTTAATTCTTATGTGTGTATGTTGGCACTGATGTTTCTTCTAAATGTTCTTTCCCAACACGAATTTGGATCTCAGGAGTGATGCCTCACTTTTTCAAATCTTCTCTTAAATTTTAAAATCCTGAAACAATCTCCCCGAAAAAGACACATTTGTGGTGTGTTTGGGACACCAGCTGGCATGCACTGGGCGTCTGCAGCTCACCACAGAGATCTGTGCTGGAGATAGGGACTTGGGATTCTCTGCAACTCCCTGAACGTGAAAACAATAAGAGTGGATGAGGTCATCCAGGCAGCAGCTGGTAGAACAGTGGTGGAAAAACAAAATAGAATCGGGAAAGCATAACATTTAAGAATATTCAAGCAATCGAGTAATGTTTATAAAACAAGTTAAAGAAACTATAGCTGACAAGATCTTTTTCATTGGTGAGGCTAGGTGGAGAATGGTGTAAGAAAGATTTTAGGAAAGAGAGGAAGGACACAAGTGAGTGGGAAAACACCAGTGAAGACCAGTGAGTGGAGGGGGGCAAGTCACGGGGCCAGGAAAGACGTATGGAGAGAGATGACCCGGGAGTGGACAGGGCGAGGTGGGGGTAAGGTTGCTGATCCTTCCAGGAGATGTTACGTTTTAAAGAAGAGTATCTTCTTCATTCAAATTATGTCAGGCCCAGTATCCAAAAAAAGACAAGATTGGAGTCTCCCAAGCCACTCTGCAGTGTGCTTTGTTATTGCTGTTAACTGAAGGCCAACCTTCGCTGTCCCTGTGCCATAATCCAGTGGCCGAGCTCACAGGGTTAGAGAACTACTAGAGGATCTAGATCCAATGATAAGCAGCCAAGTTAGCCTTGTTGCTCAAATCATCTTGTTGCTTTGTGGTTCCTTGGGAAGCTACATGATGAAGATATGTACATGTCTGATTTTAGTTGTCTTCTTCCTTCCACTGGAAATTTTATTTGGCCAGTGGAGAGCTGTGGAATTCTAGAATCCCATGGAGACAGTCTCTTTTTTTGGTCCTGTAATTAGAATGAAGTACTTCTTTGTTACTCAGTAAACTTTTTGTGGCAAAAATAACAGTAGTATGACAGGTTAGACAAGAGTTTTATTGAGAGATCAGTGACAAGGACTGGCTCCAGAAAGATAAATAATCTTCATTTCACATGACAACCTAATGACAGATGAGGACAGATGGCAACAACCCTCAACCTGGAAATCTGCTTGAATCGATCAATCAATCAATCAATCAATCAGCAACTATTTATTGATCTCCTCTTTTGGCTAAGAACACCTTAGAATCAGATGCCAGAATTCAAAACCCAATTTTTCCACGTACTGGTGACTTATCCTTGGGAGGATTCCAACGTCTCTCTGAGCTTCACTTGCTCCCTTTAAGTAATGAGCAAAATAATTATATTTAGCCCAACAAGTTGTTGTAGGGACCAGATGAGATGTAAGGCCTCCATAAATGCCAGTTACTGTTGTCGTTGTTGTCACAATATGATTGTGGTCACTTCTGGGTGCCCCAGGGTAGTGCCCAGGCTTGCTTTCTTTCCAGGGTGATTTTATTGTGTTTCCTAGAAACCGGTAAACTGAGTTTGAAAGAAATGCCCAAGGAGGTGCTCTGGGCCTGTTAACCTATCCTGGGAATGTAGAGTTCATAGTTTTCTGACCACTCAGAGAAGTACATTCCTCTTTGCCTGTGAGAACCCTGTGGGAGAGGAGGGTTGGAGAGAACACTGAGGTGAAGATACATAGGAAGGCAAGAGAGGGAGGGAGGAAGGGAGGGGGAGGGAGAAGGAGATGGGGAGAGGAAAAAAGGGAGACGGAGGGAGGAAGAGATAAAGAGAGGAAGAGAGAGTGGGATGGAGGGAGGAGGCACAGAAGGGGAAGAACTTCCTTGTGGAAAAGGAGTAAGTCCAGGGACATGCCTAGGTTTTGCCTCAGTTTTTGCTGGGCTTCATTCATTCGCTCAATAGATATTTCGAGAAAGCCTACCATGAGCCAGTCATTCTTCTAGATGCCGGAGATACCACAATGACTAGGAAATCTGAAGTCCCACCCTTTAGGAATGTTATGGTCTGTGGGGGAAGGCAGAGCAAAGACAAGGAAATAGACTCAACTCTGTTTTTTTCCAGGAGCCGTCAATGTTCTAAAGAAAAGAGTGTTGGTGACTTGCTAGACATTGGTTTGGGGACAGCGAGAGGAGCCACTTGGGTTACCTGGTCAGGAAGGGCATTTTTGATCACTAAAGAGAGGCCCAACTTGTCCGGGGACAGTTCTTCTCCAGTACTGAGTTCCGTTGCCTGGAGTGGATCAGACGGGCCTGTCTCTTGACCTTTTCGCAAGCTCCTTTTCTCACCATCCAAGGCCGACAGCCTTTTCTACAGTGAAATTGGGAGCAAGACTTGGTCATGCACAGCTCAGCTAAATTCCTCTCCCTTTTAGGGCTGGGGGGGAGGGGTGCCTGCAAAGGGTATGTATTTCACTATGCTTCTTCACACTCAAAGTTTTACAAGCATAGCACCCCATGTTCTTCTTAATCTTGGGGTTCTGTATGAGGAGGCCCTCATGCCTTCATGTTCAGAGGCAGTGATTCTGAAAGTGCAGCTGTGAACCGGCAGCAGCAGCACCTGGGCAGTTGCTAGAAATCCAAGTTATGGGGCACCTGGGTGGCTCAGTCAGTGAAGCGTCTGACTCTTGACTTTGGCTCCGGTCATGATCTCAGGATCATAAGGTCAAGTGCCAAGCTAGGCTCCGTGCTCAGTTGCGGGGTGGGGGTGGGGGAGGTGGGGCAGGGGGGTTCTGCTTGAGATTCTCTCTCTCCCTCTCCCTCGGCCTCCACTCCCTGTTTGTGCACTAAGTAAATAAATAAACAAATAAAATCTTTTCGAAGAAGAAATGCGAGTTCTCAGGTCTCCCCCCAGACCACCTGAATCTGCAGCTATGGGAGTGAGGCCCAGCAATGTGTGTTTTAACAATTGTGCCAAGTCCTGATGAATGTTCAAGTTTGAAACCACTGCTCAAATACACCTTGTAATATACCAGGGCCCAGGTGTTAGAAAGGTCTGCAATTCCTATCCGCTTGCAGTCAGTAGCAAAGAACCTAGAACTTGAATGTCAGAAGTTTTCACAGCCCCTCTGTCTACCTCAGGGCTCCACACATACAGCCCTGACATTTGGGGCTGGCTATTTCTTTGATGTAGGAATTGATCTTGAGCGTGGTGGGGTATTGGGTAGCATCTCTGGTCATTACTCCCTAGATGCCAGTAACACTGCACCCCAGCAGTAACACACCCCAGCTGTGATGATCAAAGTGTCTCCAGATGTGACTAGATACCCACTGGATGCAAAAAAAAAATCACCTGTGGGGGAAGACAACTGGTCTACCTGCACTGGGTGCTGGCATAGCTTATTGACTCTTCTCAGTGACCACTAAGTAGATGGTCTTTCTTAGGGAAGGAATACCACCTGCCTCTTAAATTGTTGGGAAGATTAAATGTGAATGTCTGACAACCCTTAGGAAAACCCTTAGGACAACCCTTAGGACCCTTCTTCTTGTTTCGCTCTATATAAAAGTTAGAAATTGTTAATATTATTTTAGGGCACCTGGGTGGCTCAGTGGGTTAAGCCTCTGCCTTCGGCTCAGGTCATGATCTCAGGGTCCTGGGATCGAGCCCCACATCGGGCTCTCTGCTTGGCGGGGAGCCTGCTTCTCCCTCTCTCTCTGCCTGCTGCTCTGCCTACTTGTGATTCTCTCTCTCTGTCAAATAAATAAAATAAAAAAAAAAGAAATTGTTAATATTATTTTAATTATTATTAGTCTCTTTATCTTATAAAATGTCTTACTAAATGCCTCTGGAAGTTAGTTGTTGTTAATTTATCGTTATTCTTTCATTTCATGAGTTACTTGCAGTTGCCTTTAATTTCATCCCTGGCACTCCCCATTAAGAGGAAGGATCATAAAGATCTTTATTCTTGCTGGCTTTGCCTTACCACATATCCCTTCCACTTAGAAAAATGTAGCAAATACGGGTGCCTGGGTGGCTCAGTGGGTTGGGCCTCTGCCTTCGGCTCAGGTCATGATCTCAGTGGTCCTGGGATCGAGCCCCACATCGGGCTCTCCGCTCAGCGGGGAGCCTACTTCCTCCTCTCTCTCTCTGCCTGCCTCTCTGCCTACTTGTGATCTCGCTCTGTCAAAAAAATAAATAAAATATTAAAAAAAACATAATATATATATATATATATATATATTAAAGAGACACCCTCAAGCCAATTCCGTGCTAAGCATGGAGCCCAAAGCAGGGCTTGATCTCACAACCCTGGGATCAGGGCCTTGAGATGAAATCTTAACCAACTACATCATCCAGGTGCTCCTGTAGCAAACATATCTTTAACCCATTCATCTACTTTCCCCACCCTCCTTGAGGAATGCCCCATCCCATTTGGACAGTGGCCCATCTCAGCCCTTCGAACCTTGCAACTTCCTCAACACAGCCTGCTTTTAAAAAAGAAAAGCAGGTTCTTTCCTTACCCCTACCCCAGCCCATGAACATTGTGATCCACACATGGACATAGAGACTCTTTTAAAATAAACTCCTCATAGTGTGCCAGGATTGACAGTTGCTGCCCACATCCTTAACTCTAACAGCAAAAGTCTGAATAAAGGGGGAAAAAGAGAGTAAACCATCCGGGTGTTTTGCTGATGCCTTGCCATGCATTAGAAATTATGCAACATCTGGATGACGACCCAGTATTTTGGCTTTCCACGAGGCTGCTTGGGTATTGTGTAGACACAGGCTTTATCTTAACATGGTCATAATTTACGAGTTTGGAATTTCAAATTCAATCCAAATCCTTTGGAACCTGAATCCATTCACCCTTGGCAAAACGTGAGTATGTGTTTTTAAGGCAACAGGACTTGGAAAGTTTATTAAAAAGTCTCAAAAGGCATTTGGACATCAAATAACTCTCAAAACCCAATGTTTTTGTGATTTAAATGAATCAGAAACATATGGATTAAATTTCCTTTAAATTGCTCGCAAGATTAAAAATCAAGGGAAACAGTGCTCAGGGCCAAATGTGTTTTGGGTTTTCCGGGACAAAGTATGGTTGAAATGGAGCTGGAGGCAGGAACAGCACCCACAGTGCTGCTGGGGTCCCCACTCCTCAAACCAGTGCAAGGACCAGTTTTATGCACAGAGCATTTGTTCTCACTCTGCCAAGCAACCACACAGACCACCAAATACAATCTTAATAACAAACATCAACAATTAAAATGTCGGCTAATTTGCAGTGGGCCAAAAACAAACAACATACTTCAAAGTCAAATTAAAGATGTCTCTTTTTAAGGTTTCCTTGCAGAATCTGAAAGTGATTAAAAGAGAAATTATGTCTGAAAAAGGAGCTATTTCAAGCATTATTTACTAGTGGGCAGAGAGGGGACTTCTAGCAGCAAAACCACCTCAGGCAGCTGCCCAGCTCTGGGCTTGTCATCCTTAGGCTCAGATAGCAACCTAAACCCAGCTCTGAGGGCTCTAAACTAAGCGGAGAAAGGAGAAAACCAGCTGGGAAGACCTGGTGGGGATGAGCACCGGCATGGCATGTAGCTCTCCACTGGAGGGGGTCTTTATTTGTTTATTTCTACCACTCCCCCAGCTCTCTACTCTTGCCAAATAAGAAGTAGAATCAGTTCAATCTTACTAGTGACCAAACCTCATCTCAAAACCTAAAACATATGTTTTAATCTGATTTCCTCTTTCATATCACTTTTTTGGGATCAAATTATATGACCTTCCATTTCTGCTTCTTCAGATTGAAATAACAGACTTCTTTCTCCAAGTTCACCATTCTTGACTTTGACTGACCCCTGGAGGCAAAGAGATCTTTGAAGGGAAGAATACATAGTCTGACATTGCTCACTTTCCACTTTTCATTTTTTTTCAAACTTATTTTACTTAAATTCTGTTAGTTAACATATACTGTATCATTAGTTTCAGAGGTAGAATTCAGTTATTCACCCATTTTATGTAACACCCAGTGCTCATTACTTCAAGAACCCTCCTTAATGCCTGTCACCCTGTTGCCCCATCCCCCTACCCACCTCCCATCTAGCAACCCTCAGTTTGTTTCCTACAGTTAAGAGTCTCTTATGGTTTGTCTCCCTCTCTGATTTCATCTTGCTTTATTTTTCCCTCCCTTCTCTTATGATCCTGTTTTGTTTCTGAAATTCCATATATGAGTAAAACCATATGATAATTGTTTTTTTCTGATTGACTTATTTTGCTTAGCACAATACCCTCCAGTTCCATCCATGTGGTTGCAAATGGTAAGATTTCATGGTTTTTGATAGCTGCATAATATCCCACTGAATCCAACAAATTAGGCAATCTTGAAGAAATGGATGCATTCCCAGAAACATGTAAACTATCAAAACTGAAACAGGAAGAAATAGAGAACCTGAACAGACCCATAACCAGCAAGGAAAATGAAACAGTAATTAAAAAACTCCTAACAAATGAGAGTACAGGGCCAGGTGGCTTCCCAGGAGAATTATACTAAACATTTAAAAGAAGAATTAATACCTATTTTTCTGAAGCTGTTTCAAAAAATAGAAATGGAAAGAAAATTTTCAAACTTGTTCCATGAGGCCAGCATTACCTTGATCCCCAAACCAGACAAAGACCCTGCCCAGAAAGGAGAATTATAGACCAATATCCCTGATGAACATGGATGCCAAAATTCTCACTAAGATATTAGCCAATAGGATCCAACTGCCATTAAAAAGATTACTCACCACGACCAGGTGGGATTTATTCCTGGGCTGCAAGGGTGGTTCAACATCCACAAATCAATCAATGTTATACATCACATTAATAAAAGAAAGGACAAGAACCATATGATCCTCTCAATTGATGTAGAAAAAGCATTTGACAAGATACAACATCCTTTCTTGATTAAAACTCTCCACAGTGTAGGGATAGCAGGAAAATACCTCAATATCATAAAAGCCATATATGAAAAGCCCACAGCAAATAGCATTCTCAACAGGGGAAAAATGAAGAGCTTTTCTCCTAAGGTCAGGGACACAACAGGGATGTCCACTCTCACCGTTGTTGTTCAACATAGTACTAGAAGTCCTAGCCTCAGCAACCAGACAACATAAAAGAAATAAAAGGCATAAAACTGGCAAAGAAGAAGTCAAAATCTCACTCTTCACAGATGACATGATACTTTATGTGGAGAACCCAAAAGACTCTGCCAGAAAATTGCTAGATCTCATACAGGGATTCAGCAATGTGGCAGGATATAAAATCAATGCACAGAAATGAGCTGCATTTCTATATGTTAACAATGAAACAGAAGAAAGAGAAGTTAAGGAATCAATCCCATCTACAATTGCACTCCAAACCATAAGATATCCAGGAATAAACCTAACCAAAGAGATAAAGGATCTCTACTCTGAAAACTATGGAACTCTTATGAAAGAAATTGAGGAAGACACAAAGAAATGGAAAAACATTCCATGCTCATGGATTGGAAGAACAAATACTGTTAAAATATCTATTCTACTCAGAGCAATCTTCACATTCAGTGCAATCCCATTGACATTTTCCACAGAGCTGGAACAAATAATCCTAAAATTTGTGTGGAACCAGATAAGACCCCAAATCACCAGATCATCACCCCAAATCATCATCAAATAAAACCAAAGTTGGGGTGCCTGGGTGGCTCAGGGGGTTAAGCCTCTGCCTTCGGCTCAGGTCATGATCTCAGGGTCCTGCGATCAAGCCCCACATCTGGCTCTCTGCTCAGCAGGGAGCCTGCTTCCCCCTGTCTCTCTGCCTGCCTCTCTGCCTATTTGTGATCTCTCTGTCAAATAAATAAATAAAGTATAAAAAAAAAAAAAAGAAAACCAAAGCTAGTGGCATCACAATTCCAGACTTCAAACTCAATTACAAAGCTGTCATCATCAAGCCAGTATGATACTGGCACAAAAACAGACACACAGATCAATGTGACAGAATAGAGAACCCAGAAATGGACCCTCAACTCTATGGTCAACTAATATTTGACAAATCAGGAGAGAGCATCAAATGGAAAAAAGACAGTCTCTCCAACAAATGGTGTTGGAAAAATTGGACAGCCACATGTAGAAGAATGAAACTGGACCAGTTTCTTACACCATACACAAAGTTAAACTCAAAATGGATGAATGACCTAAATGTGAGACAGGATCCATCAAAATCCTGGAGGAGAACACAGGCAGCAACCTCTTCGACTTTGGCTGCAGCCACTTCTTGCTAGACACATCTCCAAAGGCAAGGGAAACAAAAGCAAAACGAACTATTGGGACTTCTTCAAGATGAAATCTTTTGCACAGCAAAGGAAACAGTCAACAAAACCAAAAGACAACTGACAGAATGGGAGAAGATATTTACAAATGTCTTATCAGATTAAGGGCTAGTGTCCAAGATCTATAAAGAATTTATCACACTCAATATGCAATAACAAATAATCCAGTCAAGAAATGGGTAGAACACATGAACAGACATTTTTCCACTTGGCATCAGGGAAATACAAATCAAAACCACAATGAGGTTCCACCTTTCACCAGTCAGAATGGCTAAAATTAACAAGTCAGGAAACAACAGATGTTGGTGAGGATGTGGAGAAAGGGATGTCCTCTTATACTGTTGGTGAGAATGCAAGCTGGTGCAGCCAGTCTGGAAAACAGGATGGAGGTTCCTCAAGAAGTTAAAAATAGAGCTACCTTACCACCCAGCAGTTGCACTACTATTTACCCAAAGGACACAAATGTTGTGATCTGAAGAGTTACCTGTACCCCAGTGTTGCAGCAGCAATGTACACAATAGCCGAACTATGGAAAGAGCCCAGATGTCCATTGACAGAGGAATTGTTCAGTTTTCCTAGTTATGTCTTCTGCAGACATTTCCCACATCACCTCTCCTCTTCTTCTTATTTCCCCCCTCCCATCCCAGTTTTAATTTTAGGGCTTATATTTAGGAATTTTGTTACAGTTCAGGGTGATATTTATTATCTCCCTATTATCAAGTTTTCCATCAGATCTCTGAAACTGTTATATATTTCAGAATGCCTCTTATTTGTTCAACCAATATTTATTAAGCTCAAACTGTGTACCAGGTACATATTTACTGAAGATACATCCATAAACAGGAAAATTCATAGCAGATGAGTAAATAAATGGGTAAATAAGTAACTGGAGATGGTGGCAAGTGTTACTGAGGATATAAAACATGTGGATGTGAGTATTTGAGTAGGGACGTGGGGAGAAAGAGGGTGGGTGTGTCTGGAAAGGAAGTTAAGATGGCACAGTTAGGAAGAGGCTTTCTGAGTGGGCTCTATTTGATTGGAGCCCTGTCTGGAGAGAAGTAGTGAGGCTGTGACAAGCTGGGGAAGAAAGCTCCTGGCAGAGGAGACAGTAAGAGCAAAGACCTTGAGGCAGGAACCAACTTGATCCACTGAAGAGGCAGAATGGGGGCTGCCATGATCGGAGTCTATGGTTTAAGTAAGATGGGATGATAGGAGATTGAAAATTGAGCAGGTGACAGATCCTGTAGGCTCCTATAAACCACAGTACAACTTTGCATTTTATTGTGAGATGGGGACTTTCAATTTGAAGCAAGCATCATCTAGTTGCATTTAAAAATATTATTTTGGCTGATATTTGTAGAATGGATTGTAGGGAGCAAGAGTTTATGACAAAGGAAACCTGTAGATTCAGTTATGCCCCACCCTCTGTCCCTACTTTCTGCTGAGACATTTTGGATGTCACTGATTCATTTTTTTCTCCACCCACAGGGTTGAATTCTCTTGGCCAGCTTCTATCATCTGCCATGACAGGGGTGTAAGGTCTTTTGAAATCCTTTCCCTGCTGCTGGGCATTAGGACAATGGAGTATTATGAGTGCTTCATGATTGTTTGGGCTTTGTGTTATATACACCAGCCTTAAAATATCTTAGTATTAGACATTTTAATATCTAATAGTAGTGGAATCAACCCATAGTATATTTCAGATGCATTATAACAACCTCAAAAATCTCATCAGATTGAATTTGGATCCTCTGGGGACACTCCTCGATCTAGGAAATGGGTATAAAAATAGGATTTATAGGATTGTGGTAAGCATTAGATTCAACGCAGAGTGAGAGGCACTTAAAGATGGCCTGGCACATGGTGAAGGATTCCTCAGCGTGTATTAGCCACAATTTTTGCCTCCAACAGATTAAAATAATCTTTGAACTCATCTACCATGACAAGAATAACACAACAGAGAGACTATAGTTTTGTGACTGATGTTGCAACAATATTCAATATTCAATATTCCTATTCAATACCACTGAATAGGAATATGTATTAGATGTGCAATAGTCTATGATCAAATATGGCTTATTAGGAATTTGGGGGGTGATATTAACAGTAGAAAAGCTGTAAAGACAGCACCTTGCATTTCCCAGCATCCTTCCCTAGCAGTCTTTAACTCTGACTACGTGTAGACATCTCACCCCAAAACCAGGTACTGTGGTCCATTGTAATCATTCCTTTAAAGGATTAAGAACTACTTTGGATTAGAGATTGTAGCTTTTAAATAACATTAAGGGAATAAAAATAGTCATATACACACTTCCAATCATTTTGAAATTGCTGCCTGCTTCTTAGGCTGTGAGTATCTGACAGTAAGTTTAGTATTTATGATTTCTATTTTCATACACTCCACCCCTTAAAAATAAGCTGCCAGTTCCCTTTACTACTTTTCTGAAGAGACAGTGATCTGTTTCAGCGCTGAAAGAAAAATAGGCTGGTTTAGTCACTCTGTTAAGGATAATTCCTAAAGGCATGTTTAGGGTAATTTTGATTTTATATGATTTGCACAGTATTAATCAGAATAGGAGAGGCAATGCTGTGATGATATTAATTTAAAAATGAATGAGGATGTACTTTTGCTCAGGTCACAAGTCCAATAATGACCCACATGCCACTCAGATTCCTAGGCTGATAGTTTCCAACACATGGATTGGCTGGCCTCTGAGGTCGTCACAGAAGGGTGTGAGAGGACACAGTGCTTCCAAGGACAAGGAGTACATTTCCTTATTTCTCAAACTTTGCTGTACCTGAGAATCTTCAGGGGAACTTTAAAGAATTTTAATGCCCAGCTTACGTCCAATTGAATCAGGATTTCTGGGGATGACACTCCATGCATCAGTTAATGTTTTAAACTTCCCTAGGAGAGTCGAGTATGAGCTGAATTTAAGACTCAGTGGATATGTCACTTCTGCTCCTATTCCATTGGCCAGACCAAGTCACATGGCCCTGATCAGCCCCTAAGGGAGCCTGGGAAGTGTAGCCTTTATGTATGCCCAGGAGCGAGGGTTCAAAGAGGAGTTGCCAAACCTATATTATTGTTTCTGCTACACTCATTTTTCATGTTAACTTCAGAATGTACCTCACTCACCTCATCCCATAAACCATGTGATCCCACTTGAATAATGTTGTTAAAGCCAGGTCTGAGCAGTAACTGTGGAATGGGGAAAAGAGTGAATTGTATCAACATTTCAGAAATACCTTTTTCATTCTGGTCCCATGCATATTTGAAGGAGAATTCTAATCTTTATTTTAAGAACACAGAACAGCAAATGTAGAGTTTTTACCCAGGGACCAATGAGACCAGCTTTCGTTATTTTCACTTGGATCAGCTATGATGTGGGGCAAGTATGGGCTCCTAACTGTGAGCCCACCCATTATAGATGCTGGTGGCCTGGATGTGAGTGACACAAATGGAGATGTGTTTGAGAAGAATGGAAGACATTGAAGCAATGGGGTCACAGTGTGAATTGCACATGGGGGGTGAGAGATGTTCATTAGGACTCAGGTGTTTCTGGCATAAACAATCAGATGTAGAGTGGTGGGGGGATGGGGAAGATATCACATCCAAAGGTGAATGAGAAGAAATACAGACATGATCACAGATACCACTTTAAAAAAGTGAGTCTCAGAAATGGAGACACTGACTTATCCAGCTATTAATAACACAATATTGACTCCCCACTAGGATTGTTGCTCATTGTGGACATAGCTTCTTGGGCTGCCACTCAGATGGAGGAAAGTGGCTATTAGTATTAGGGTGCCAATGCCTATCTTGATACTTAATTTATGCCAACTGGTTGGCCCACATGTCTGTCTGCATGCCTGCCTGGTTTAAACCAACTTCATGTCAAATATCTAGCTGAAGAATAAAAAGTTTAGTATGCTCAATTGAGGAAATATTAAGAACCACACAATACTCTTGACTGTATCAGCTTAGTGCTAGATAAAGTATAGTGACTCAGGAAAATTTCCTTGTAAACTCCTGCTTTCCATTCTAGTCCAAGAAATTGTTGTCTTGCGTGAATCAAAATTTTGAATGGAAATTTAGAACTATTGACCCAGGGAATGACCTACTTATTTGTTTGAACTCTCCTCTTCCCCTTGGCTTCACCACTAGATCAAAAAGACATGGAATCTTTCTTCTCAAAACTTACTAAGTAGTTTTGTATATAGTGTTCAGTAACTATTTTTGATGAGTAAATGCATAGCCTGTGGTGGCATGCATTGAGGTCTTCCTTCCCTGTGGTGGCTGTTTTCCGGGGTTCTCTGAGTGGCCTGTGCACAGGTCAGTGGAAGGATCCCGTCACATTGGTTCAATCTACAACCAATCTCCCAAAGGGCAAATTGTCTCTACTCTTCATCTTTTTTTTTTTTAATTGATATATAATTCACATACCATAAAATTCAACCCGTTAAAGTATATAATTCCATGGATATAGTATATTCACAAGGTTAAGCAGCTACCGACTTCCACTGCCTAGTTTCGGAACATTGTCATTGCTGCAAGATGGATTCCCAAATCCGCCAGCAGTGGAGGGAGGGCGGGAAACACTAATCTACTTCCTGTCGCATTGGATTTGCCTCTTTTGAGTATTTCATGTAAATGGAATCACACAAGATGTAGCCTTTCATGTTTGGCTTTTTTTCACTTCCCAGAATTTTTTTCAGGGTTTACTATGTCTCAGCACTGCATTCCTTTTTATGGCTGAATAATATTCTATGGCGTGGCTATCCCACATTTTGTTCACCTGTTCATCAGTTGGTGGGCCTTTGGGTTGTTCCCACATTTCGGCCAGTGTGAATAATGCTGCACGGTTCTAACAGGTTCAGAGCAGTTAGAAAGAGGTGAACAACTGACTTTCGGTTTATAGAAGGCTCACGGGGCAGCATCAGTTTACCTTTCCTTCTGACCTCCTTTAAAACCTACAGAATGCATTGTTCCTGGGTAGAAAGGCCTATTAGTACAGGTAAATTTCCCTTAACGTATAGTGAACTTTTTAATCAGCTCATAGCTACAGCGAAACTAGTACAAATCCAATCAGACCGCAGCTCATTTTGTAGGCAGCAATAAAAATCTCTGGATTTCCGGGTTTCTCTCAGTGTGATCAGGTGGTGGGGAACCTGCCCAGCTCTGCTGGGAGGATTTATTCTTTTTTTAAGCAGGATATCGGAAGAGGGAGAGAGAAATTGCTGATTGTGCCAGTGACATAAATGACGTTTCAATTCTCCAATTCAATCCACTTTCTAGTCTCTGCCAACTCTTCTACACCATCATTCTGATAATGCAAAAGGTTCCCCATTATGAGCTGAAAGTTTCTGGATGGGTTTCTCTTAGACCCAAATGATTCATGTTGAGGTCTTCCCAACCTTGAACTCACCTTTCCCTATGCTAACCCAAATTAGCGTCTCATTTCTCATCCTCCCTCCTCTGCCTAAATACGGACAGGGTTGTTTTTCAGCTAGTGTAGCCCCCCCACGAGACTGCAGCCTCCACACTGAGCCCAGAGGCAGGCCACTGTGGCCATGTACAGAGGTCTGTGGGTGAACATCAGGTTGGATGTTTGGAGCCCAAAGAATATAGTTCCTGGGCATGCGCCACTTTTGCACATTCCATGTTTGAGGGTGCAAAATTGCACAAGCAAACCGAGCTGCCCACAACTGGCTAATTGCAGAGGCAATCATCCCCCCGGCTCCTTCCAAATGAGCAGGGAGCAGCTAATTGTGCTCACAATTGGCTGATTGAGCTCACAGTCGGTAAATTGCGGCTGCAACTGTTTGTGCATACAATTTTGCACCTGGGAGTAATCGTAGGCTATAGGGTCCAACACACTTTGAAAGAACATTAAACAGTACAGTGTCTGAGAAATCCAACACCGTCCAGCCTGCTTGGGGGATTGGAGCTGGGTAGGAGAGACACACTTCTTAAACTGGAGCTGGGATGGCTCAGACCCTGAAGCAATGCCCCAGGGTACGTGTTCCTCACTTACAGCTCTGGTCCTACCACATCCTATAGCTCTTAACCTCCTACTCGAAGCTCACCGCTTGACCCACAAACACCTCAGTCATAGGAAGGGTGGTCAAGTGCGGTGCTTAGGACAGGAGTTCAGAACTCGGGATACCCCGGGGCAAATTTGAACTGTTGCACTTCTTGGCTGGGTAACCTTGGCCAGTTTTAATTTTTCTTATCTGCAAAATGGTGACGATGATATAATTCACTGTGTCACAGGCTTGTTGTGTGATTAAATGAAGTCATGCCGGAAAACTGTATGCACACAGGGCTTACTCCGTAGATGTTTTTTTCCTCTCTCTCTTTTTTAAAACACCATGTTGGTCAAAATGTGAACATCACTTGATACCCCATGGAATAACTCACACTCTGATTTCTAAATGATTGTGGATAGGTTGGGGTTAACATCGGAGAGATTTTTGTTCCCCTTCTTAGCTCCGTGACTGTCGCTGAGACCGTGGCTTCACTGGACTTCATGGCTGTGGCCAAGTCGTCTGATTTCTCTCCACCGAGGTTTACCAATCTGCAAAATGGGGATTAAAGTGTTCTGGACTTTATAGGCAGACAGGTGGCCTCATCTCCTAGGACTGTTGTGAGGACAAAGAAAGACAATGTATGTGACGGGGTGAGCGCTTTGAAAGCCCTGTGTGAACGCTAGCTCTTGTCCTTATTATGTTGTTGTTTTAAAGCTCCGTGAGGGCAGAATGGCACAGGGCCTGGCACTCTGGGGATTACACTAATACTCTTATGTCACTCATGCCCCCAGCACACCAATCTCCTGGCAGAGTTCTGCCAGAAAGAACCTTCTAGAAAGAGTGGAGATGTGTGAGCTCATAGGAAATTGTCGTGCACAGACTCCTGCCAAATCCACATGAGGAGACCAGTAAGTTTCGAGCCTAGAGAGACATGAGACCCCGATCCTTACATGTGCCTTGCCCTGCCTCATTGCTTGGTCCCTGGTAGAGATAATTTTATAGGGTTCTTACTCTCAGGAAGAAAAAAGAGATAAGGACAAGCTTTGTCAGGATCCGGAAATTAATCCAGGGGAGGCAGACATTGTGTCTCTAAATGTAATTGAATCTCCTTGGTGTCTGGTGGGAGGGGCGGGGGCTGGAGCACAGACCTTCTGACTTTTAAGTCAGCTGGGAGGGAGCTGGGGCGGGGGTGGGGGTGGGGTGGGGGAGGTATGGGAGGGGCGCTGCTCCAGGCTAAGCCAGCTCCCTAGTACTTCTCTCCACCTGAGGACCCGACCTCCTTGTCTGTCCTCTTTAGGACTGCCACCATTCATCCATCCCTTTGGATGTCTCTGGCTCCTGATGCAGCTAGACCGTAGGGTGCGCACTCCTCTTTCCTTGCTGCCCGAGAATACAAGCACACTGGACTCTTTATGGTAAAATGGGAACTTCTGCTGACCTCTGCGGGGGTGCAGACAGGGATGAGGGGCCCAGACCTTAGATCTTAGAGTTCTTCGCTGGCATCTCTCTTTGTTTCCACCACTCTCTTGGTGTACCATTTTGCGAGGGATGCCATAATAGCGCTGCAGACAGAGTGGCTTAAAGAACAGAACTTTGTTTCTTACTGTTCTGAAGGGTAGAAGTCCAGGATCAAGGTGTGGGCAGGTTTGGTTTCTCCCGAGGCTTTTCTCCCTGGCTGGCAGATGCCTTCCTTCTCCCTGTGTCCTCACACGGTCTCCCCTCCGAATGCACGCACCCCTGCTATCTCTGTGCGTCTGACTTTCCTCCTCTTCAAAGGACGCCAGTCAGGTTAGATTTGGGCTCACACTAAAGACTTCATTTTAACTTAATCAAAGTTTTACCCCTTCTTTCCAAATATGGTTGTATTTTGAGGTACTGGCTCCAACACAGGAATTTTGGGAAGACCCAAGTCAACCCATAGCTCATGGGATTCTCAGAAGTCCTAAGAAATGTTGTCTTCCAGGGATGAAACCAGCTGGACCCAGTTACAGCCCAGCACTGGTTAGTTGTGTGACCTCAGACAAGGCATCTAACTGAGCTTCCTAACCAGGGTGACTGCACGTCTCAGTTTACCTGGGACGTTCCCGTTTATGTCTGTTATCCTGATATAATTATAGAGCACCCCCTTTCATTCTTAAATGTATTCTAGTTTGGATGATAAATTATACAATCACTATTCATTACTTCTATACCTAAATCACAAGGTGTTCAGAATTTTCAGGGGATACTGGGGAAGTACCCATCGAAATACCCGATATGTAGTACCACTTTTCTTTTCGCTTGTACTTTCCCTTTCCTCACCCCCAATTCCCTTGTCAGGTGGGCTTACTTTTTAAGAAGAACTGTTTGCTCAGAATACAGCCAAGAGATGATGCTGGGGTAGACCAGTAAGTCTGGGCCAATATTTATCCAGGTCCACCTATGCCACATATAATTGGGATTTTAAGGGCCACTGGACTGGGTAAGAGCCATGTTAAAGGACCCGTCCACCCAAGAGAACCATTCACCTTCACCATCAGCAGCTGGCAGTGCTGAATGAATTAAGATTCCTTGACTCCCAGCAACAGAAACAGTGTCTGGATTAAGTGGAAGGAAGTGGGGAAAAAGCCCAATTATACAGGTAGTTCACAGACTCAAAAGAAAAATTAAGCTTGAGAAAGGAAAGGACCAGAGTGGTTCCTGTGATCTTTGGTTCAGAAACGAATGGTCTGTCATTTATTTTCCTGACAAATCGAAAACTTACATATAGAATCAGAGTCAGGAATTAGGCATTGATCTCTGCCCCCCCCCCCCCCCCCGCCGATTCAACAGCAGTTATTCATTTTACTATATTTGCTTCTGGTGGAGTTTTTCGTTTTATTATCATTATTATGTTGCTCTCCTTTTGTCTGGCTAAATAAATAAAACAAAGCCAACTTGACTTTTCAGGCTCTAGTCCAGTTCTCCTCTTCATTGTTCAGAGGTGAACAGCCTTGTGGGGTTGTGCCTCCTTCCAGGGCTCTTGATTTATGTGCTTTTCCATAACCAGTATGGTGGAGAGTTTTGTCCCCGATGTCAGTAGAACTCATCTGTCCAGAATCATGCTCTGGAGAGTGTCTGATGGGTGTGACTTGTGTCATATGAGTCTCAGACTTTCTTAAGTGTCATAGACCTGAGCAATTTTGTCTTCATGGGTCCCATTCTCTATTAAAAAAAAGTATGTATATGTATATACAATTATATATATATATAAAATTAAATAAATATATAAAAATTATATACATACTTTATATGTATATAACATTTTTAAAAAAGATTTTATTTATTTGACAGAGATCGTAAGTAGGCAGAAAGGCAGGCAGAGAGAGAGGGGGAAGCAGGCTCCATGCTGAGCAGAGAGCCTGATGGGGGACTCGATCCCAGCACCCTGGGATCATGACCTGAGCCGAAGACAGAGGTTTTAACCCACTGAGCCACCCAGGCGCCCCTGTATATAAAATTTTATTTTGCTATCCTGTTGGTATAAAGACAAGTATAACCCAGACTGGTTTATATTCATTTTTTTTCTTCCGATTTTCACAGTGATCAAAACATACCCCTGGGCTCCTAAAAGTATTGTGGGCACTAGGCCCAGAGCCTGTTATGCCTAATGGAGAAGTTGGCCATACCCGTTCCTGAGGTCATTCAGGGAGAAGACAAGGCCCATAACTGGCATCGCCAATAGAATCACATGGAGGCCTGCTTCCCAGTGATAGTGACACTGAAAAGATAAAGTCAGGAGATTTCCATTGTCAGCCTGCAGCGTTCTGCAGGAGCTGGAGCCCAGGGTCCAGAGGCAGACACAGCCCTGCTCTGCCACAGGCCCTAAACTCTCCTTAGAGCTTCCTCCACGTGCATCCTTGAGCCGACTCAGCCTGGGTCAAGCTCCTGTAGAGGGGCTTATCTTCCTGTCTGAGACTCTCGAACATCCTTGGTCACATGTGGTCAGACTGAGGATTCGTCCCTAGAGCTCCGGGCGGCAGGAGCCCCTTCTCCCTGTTCCACCTTCACTTGCTCGTTTGAGGAACGAGGGCTGCTGCTCCACACTCTCTTCCAAGTGTTCTGTGAGGCCTCTTAGAGCTTGGAGTTGAATGAGGCCACGCGTGTACCCTGGAGGACGGCACTATCTCAGGTGGCAACAGACAACTTACAAACGTACCTCAGTGGACCGAGCACAGGGGGGCTAGTTAGAGGTCCTCTTTGGTTCTCCCTGTCACAGACAAGGTCTCCACCCTTCTGCTCCTTCTGGCCAGCCTGTCTCAGCTCCTCTTGGCGAGGCCACGTCCCGAGGACCCAGCCTCTATCTCTCGACTTCTTATTCATCAAGCAATTAAACTATATCTTACCAATGCTATGATGATTTTGAAGTCCATTTAACAAATCTGAAATGCTGTGATCAGCTGCCTCTTATGAGCACCATTGACCAAGAGGAAATTGTGACAGAGGTGTCATCACTGCCTTCACATGCATGAACTTGGTCTGAAAACTTTTTGTGGATACTTTCTGGTGAGAACAAGAGAGTCTTGCAAGTAACTTGCCGAGGGGGAGGGGTCGGCAACCTAGAATAATATCCTAGAGACTGCAGCCTCTAAGCAGTAATACTGCATGTAATTTTTTAGGTATGCCAAGAGCGATAGAAATAAATCTAAAAGATATTTTAATCATTTGAAAATAAAATTTCTAAGACACAAGGAAATATTGTGCCATGATTTAATGGAGAACGTATTTTTGTTTCTTAATAGTGCATCAAATAATGATGTCTTCAATCTGTGGTGACTTAGGTTTGGTAAAACAACTCACATCTACAAACGTCACGGGGTCTCCATTGGGATCATTGTGTTTTCTGTACATAGCATAATGCCTGGCCTGTAGCGGATGCTCAAAATATATGTGCTAACAGGCAAGACTATTTAAAAGAACATGTACACGGGAATGAAGGGAGGAGTAATACTACACGGATCATAGACGTAGAACATAGAATATCATTCTATTACTCACACCATGACTCCTGTAAACACCACATGGCATTTTTGGGAGGCAGGGACGGGCAGACTTTCTGCAGAGAGCTAGAGAGCAAATATTTGAGGCTCTGTGGGTCATACACTCTGTTGCAATGACTCAAATTCTCTGCTTTAGCATGAACACACCCACGGACAGCACACAAACAAATAGCTGTGTCGTAATAAAACTTTGTTTACAAAAACAGGTAGCTGGCAGGATTTGATCCATGGGCCTTAGTCTGCCAACCGCTCTAAAGCGAGTGTTCTTGAAACTTAAATGCGTACAGTAACGACCGAGTGAACTTGATAAGTTTCAAGCTCCTGAGCCCACCTCCAGATAGCTATAACAGTGAGGAGGGTGAACCTCTTTTTGAGAAACACTTCTATAACGTCTTGAAGAATTAGGTATCTTTAGAAGGTACCTGCACTCTTCTAGAAACGGCCCCTAGAGTATGGAGCAAGAACCCGAATAAGCAGACATCAGAATCTCTTGCCGTCTCATTTATCCGGCAGGGATAGGTTTCCCCTTTATTTGGATGGTGTCTGGGGCAGCGACATATTACCAGAAGTTAAATAAAGTAGGGCGGCTCAGCAGTCTTTTTAAAAAGACAGATGTTTTACCACCCTAACCAGGGTGAGGGATAAACGGTCCAAAAGTGAAATGATACCTCTTTGGTTTTATGGTCAAGAAGAGATTCCTTTCTCTAATGGGCAACGAGTCCCAGTGGCCATGTCTGGGCACAGGCTGGGCGTGGGTCTAGAGGAGAAACCACGACAAGCCAAGCCTTGTCCACCGATGCCAGAGTCTGATGTGGCTGCCGTGTGTACATAATTATGCAGACCTACATCAGGCAGACACTGGATTCAAAGAAACTAGTCAGGCATCCCTTCAATGAGCCCATTAGAATGGCCCTCCGAAGGGGTGATTCCTTTTTTTAGAGACTGAAGCCCTCTTAGATTTGTTTGTTTATTTGTTTAAGGAACATGTAAATGGCTTTGGAATATCTGTGTGAGATTTTAATCTGGTTAATTGTCTTTAAATACTGCTTGCCTGGGGATATAAACCTCTTCAGTACTACATAGATTCAGGAAAATGCAGGCAACGAGAAATCATTTGATAATATAATAATGACAACATTTATCTGCTGGGCACCAGGCGAAGGACTTCCACGCATTTGATTCATTCGGCTCTTCTAATAACCCTCGAGGCAGGTTCTCTGATGACGCCCATTTCTGCAGAGGAGGGCCCGTGACTCTGAGAGTCTAGGTCGCTATGCAGGGCCCCTGGTTAGGGAGCAGCAGAGCCACAGTCTAAGCCCAGACATTGTGACTCTTGATCCCGATCGCTTCATTTCTACTTGACAAAACATTTTACTGGCATAGCACAGCAAGGGAGCGGACCGACTCCAAGAATCTAAGAAGAAAAAACCCAGCATTTACCCACTGGCTGGAGTTGGGGGTATACCCCACTCATGCTGAAGGACACGGCTGCTAGGATGAGGTTGACTCAAATCGGGCTTCCGTTAGCAAGGCAGGAGGAGGAATGGCTTAGTGGACGGATAACCTCCAGTGTTGCTAAAGGCGGCAAACTGTGTGGCATCCATTTGTTCAAGTTAAAAATCTCAGGCGTCACGCCTCTTAGATTGGAAAACCCAAGACCAGGACACCGAGTGCTGCGAGGATGTGGGGCAACTGGGACTCGTGCACGTGGCTGGTGAGAATGCAGAACTGGTCCAGCCACGCTGGTCAACAGTCTGGCAGTTTCTCAGGAGGTGACACACCTACCAGGACCCGCAGGAGTCCTGCTGCTAAGTGTTTACCCAAGAGTCGTGAAAATGTATGTTAACACAAAAACCTGTGTATGGCCATTCATAGCAGCTTTATCAAAGATCATGCCTAATTGGACACGACACAAATGTCCTTCAGCGGGTGCATGGGGACGTGAGCTGGGGCACACACCAACGATGAAATACTGTTCAGTGCGAAAAGGAGCCAACCAGTGATACACACAACAGAGGGGGGCGGTCTCAGATGTACGCTGGTGAGTGAAAGGAGCCAGACTCACGGCACTGTAGGATTCCAGCTACAAGACAGCCTGGAAATGGCCAAACAATAGGAACAGAAAACAGGTCAGTGGTTGCCAGAGGCTGGGGGTAGGGTTGTCTATAAAGGGGCATAGGGGAATTTTGAGGGGTAAGGGAGCCGTCCTATAGGCTTTTGCCAAATTTCCTAGACTTGTACACAACACAGGTAAATTTCACTGTACATAAGATCTCTCTGAATACACCTGACTCCAGTGAAGTCTCAGGCAGCAGCCGGGTTACGGGATGAAGGACGGTCTCCTGGTCAGTGATCTGGGGGAGCTGTCCAGCCTAGGAGGAACCCAGGCTGTTAGGAAGAGCAGGTGAGGAGGGCTCCAGGATGCACAATGGGGCCGAGGTCCACGTGCCCATCAGGACTCTTGGAGTCCTGGACAAAGGTAGCAAGAGAAAGTCGAACTCCCGCATGTGGTTGGTTGAGGCCTCGTTCCTGCTGGTTCAGGAACTATAAGGGCTGAGTCTGCAAGTAGATGATGTGGAAGATTCCAGCTGACAGTTTGGGGAAGGCAAGAGCTGAGAGAAGCTGTTCTGACCGAGAGCCTCCAGGTCCCAGTCTTCCCAGCCTGGATGGATACCGGATAAGGAAGAGGGTTGTGTCTGTGACTCCTACAAAGGACTGGTTTAAACAGGACCCACCCCTTTTGGGGTGGTATTTCTATAAGCCAACCAAGGGTGACCATTTCTAAGCAGGAAACTGCCTTCAGACAATGAACCACACCCTACGCACTCCACTCAGTGCCCTTGCTTCACCTTTGTCAGTTAAATACTCCCAATTTCTCCTTTCCTGGTAATTTGACAGGGATCAATTTTCCCTTTATTCCATGTAGAAGGAGAGGGGTTCTGGAGGCTGAGAGCCGTGTCAGTGGGATTTGACTGTTGGCATCCCCATGATTCAAGCTCCCGACTTCTGCCCCCATTACTTCAGGGCCTCAGGAAAAACCTCTAACCTTGATTTCCCCCAAATGCATAATAAGGAGAAGGGTCTTTACTTATTTATGATGGGCTCTGTTACTTGTATGAGAGATGTTCCAATGTAAGTGTTATTACAAGGCCCAATTTACTGTCCAGAAAGAAGCAATCCTGATAGAAATCTTTCATTTAATTAAAATTGATTTTAAAATTGCCTGATCAATAGTGAGTTAAAAATTCATCCTGACTCAGTGGGAGGGGAGAGGTCTCCCAGCCGGCCTGAGTGGAGCGGTTTGGGCTCAAGAGTTGGGATGGGCCTTGCTGGGGCTGCTTGCCTGGCTGAAGTCTGAAGGCTTCCCCTGTGGTCCAGATGGCCAGCCCCTCCCTAAAAGGGTCCCGCAGAAGCATGGACTCTTATTTCTGGCACTTTGAGCAGGAAAGCCTTCAAAATGCGCCAAGCGTGAACCATGTTGTTTGCTAGGAACCAATAAAAACATGTACTTGGTTTTTGACGTATTTCCTTGAAAGCTGCCTCCAGCAGGTACTGGGGGGCCTTTCCCTGTGTCCAGTCACTCCGGCCAGAAAAAAATGCAGCTGTACCCCACCCTCTGGGTTCCTCCGCTCCAACATGCAATCATTCGCTGAACTGGCAGTTCAAACCCTCCCCATTGCCCCTGCCCTGGGTCACGCTCCCTTCACCTCTCACCTGGAACATTTTAATAGCCGTCTCGCTGGCCTCCGGGGCTCCAGTCGCCCACCTGTCCAATCCATTCTCCATGCTCTTACTTGAGAGATCTCCTTAAAGCATAGGTCATCTTGGGTCACCGCTGTTCAAAAATCATTGATGACTCCCATTTTAATACAGAATTAAGTCCAAATGCCGCAGCAGGCATACTAAGACATCCATAATCAGACTCCTTTCCAGCAAGTCATGTCCACTGCATGTCGCTCTGACGGGTGCCCAGTGTCTTCTTTTCCTTTCGAACATCCGTGCTCGGCACTCAGAACGCACAGGACTCTTCTGGTCCCCATGACTATGTGACACTAGTGCTCCTGATAAATCTTCATTTGGACGATGCTTCAGGCTGGGCTCGGTGCTCAGCAAGGTGGGAGCTGGCGGGAAGTGGTGTGTCAGACAGATGAGGTCCCTGCTTTCCTGGAGCTGGCATTTCAAGGTGGGGGAGGTAAGCTATTAAAAAAAAGCCAGCAGATAAAGAAATGAAGAAATACAGATTGTGGCATTGTTATGAAATAAATCAATGGAGCCCCGTGGTGCAGATAATGCCGGCTGGGGGTAGGGGCACCTAACTATGGAGTCAGGGGTGGTCTTGCAGAGAGAGAGAGAGAGCTATTTAAACTGGGACGTGAAAGATGAAGAGGGGCGGATAGAAAGAGGTATGAAAAGACTGAGCCACGGGGACAGTGATTCTGAGAAGCTGAAGTGGGAGAGAGGACGCCTCCAGGAAAGCCAGGTGGAACATAAGAAGGTTTTGTTTTGCTCTGTGTTTTTTGTTTTTGTTTTGTTTGTTTTTTAAAGATTTTATTTATTTATTTGACAGAGAGAGAGGTCACAAGCAGGCAGAGAGGTAGGCAGAGAGAGAGAAAGGGGGAAGCAGGCTCCCCGCTGAGCAGAGAGCCTGATACGGGGCTCGATCCCAGGACCCTGAGATCATGACCTGAGCCGAAGGCAGAGGCTTAACCCACTGAGCCACCCAGGTGCCCCCGTTTTTTTTTTTTTTTTTTTTAACAGTTTTTTTTTTTTTTTTTTAAAGATTGTATTTTATTTATTTATTTGACAGAGAGAGATCACAAGTAGGCAGAGATGCAGGCAGAGAGAGAGGAAGGGAAGCAGGCTCCCCGCTGAGCAGAGAGCCCAATGCGGGGCTCGATCCCAGGACCCTGAGATCATGACCTGAGCCGAAAGCAGAGGCTTTAACCCACTGAGCCACCCAGGCGCCCCTTGTTTTGTTTTTAATTGCAGGGGATGAAGATGGAATGTCCAGAGCCAGATCATTTGTGACTATGTAGCCACCTGGGGTTTGAATTGTATCCCATGTGTGTTAGTTTCCTGGGGCTGCCCTAACAAAGTAGCAGGAACTGGGCAGCTTCACACAATAGAAATGTATCACCTGACAGTTCGGGAGGCTGCTGGCTCCAAATCAAGGTGTTGGCTCGTCCCCACGCCCTCCAAACCTCTAAGGGAGGAGCCTTCCTCGCCTCTTCCAGCTTCTGGTGGCTCCAGGACTTCCCGGACTTAACTGTAGCTTAACTCTGTCTTTCCATAGCTGTCTTCCCTCCGTGTCTGTGTCTGTGTCTGTGTTCCAGTTTTCCTTTTGTTATAAAGACGTCCGTCATATTAGACTCAGACCCACTCCCACTCCAATGACCTCATCTTGACTCGATTAAATTTGCAAAGAGCTTAGCTCCAAATAAGTTGATGCCCCATTCGCAGGTGTTAGGAGTTAGGATTCCACGTATCTTTTCTCCGGGGACCCCATTCAACCCTGAGTGCCTTGGGAAGCTTTTAAGAGATTTAAGTGATAGACAACATTGTCTATTTTACTTAAGAAATCATTCCTTTGGTTTCTGATGGGAGATCAGCAGAGGGGGCAGGTGAAAGCCAGAGGTCAGTCTTGCAGGTGTGAGATGATGCTGGCAGCTGAGTTAGAGATGAGGGCGTATGTCCAGATGTGCTTTGACATAGAACAGACGGGATTAGCCACCCACATTCTAAAGGCAATTTACATTCTGCACCCTCCATGCCGCCTTGCAAGTCATTCCTTTTCTTTGTGCTTCCATAGCCCTTGGCTTACACCTTTACTTGGCCCATATCTGGTTTTGCTCTGCTTAGGATTATATATGGGGAATGACTGTCAGGAATGGAGGCACATGATATACAAGAGGGCTTTTGGCTAAATGAGAGAGAGGGAGGAGCTGACACACGGCAGCTGTACCGAAGAAGGATTGAAGGAGAAGGTTGAGATTTTTACAGAGTGACTTCCTGGGCACAGCCCAAGGACTCCTACCTGAGTGGCATCATGGAGAGGGGCCAGAGGCAGGAGCTGGAGGGTCTGAAGCTCTATGTAATACCCAGAGCACAGGCCCTGGTGATTCAGACTCAGGGCACACAGTGCTGCTCTCAGTGGGGACGAGAGATGCCTCCCCCCACCATCCCCCACCTTGCTTATGGCATAGCCTGCCTGCAGGGTGGCTAGGACTTCACAGATGTGTTGTTATCACAAGTATTTGGGGCTTTGGTGTTCTCAGCAGAAGGTACGGGTCTAAGAGAGTCCAGTGTGGTGAGAGCAGGCAGGGGCCAGAGTGGCTGTGGGAAGACATTACCCCAAAGCATAGCCATGGAATCCGGAGGAGCAGTCAGCACGGAAGAACGAGAGGGAGCTGCCCGTGAGATCATGCAAGAAGCTTCCAAAAGCCCAGATGGCAGATCTGGGATTGTCTAGAGGATGTCTGTCATTTTCGAAGACATGGAAATGGACATGGACGCCCTCCTATGAAGGGCACACTTTGGGGGGGGGTCTCCACTGCATGAGACACAGGACAGGGCCTTGTGTCTAGCCCATTTTTGACTAGAGAGCCACCAAGCACAGATGCCCATGTCCCCTGCTTCCTTTGAGGGGAGGGCCTGGGTGCATGACCTGGGCTCAGCTCATCAGACATTCTGCTTCCAGACTTTGCACAGAGAACTAGGGATGCAAAGAAGCAGTGACCCGGGAGAACCACTTTGGACTGATGGTGGCAGCAGGGGCAGAAAGGCCACTTCCAAGCTCAGTGTTTGGTGGGGATCCTGGTGGGACAGCTCTAGTGAATTGCTGTGCACCAGACTGCACAGTGGCCCCCCCAAAGATGACCCCTTCCAATCCCCAGGACCCGTGTCTGGATATTGCCTTCTACAGCAAATAGGTTCTTAGGACAAGAATCCTGAGAGGAAGCGTTTATCTTGAATTACCCATGTGAACCCTCCATGAAACCAGTCATGTCCTTCTAAGTGGGAGACAGAGGGGTTTCTGAAGGAGCCACAAGGAGAAAGAGGCAGTGAGGTCAGGAGGCAGAGATTGGAGCAATGTGGCCACAAGCCAAGGGCAGCCTGGAGCTCCCAGAAGCTGGAAGAGGTGAGAGAAAGTTTCTTCTAAAACCTTTGGAAAGAGTAGGGCCTGGTAACCCACCTTGATTTTGGACGTCTGGCCTCCAGAACTATGAGAGAACACATTTCTATTGTTGAAAGCCCTGAGCTGGTCACACTTTGTTAGCAAGACCACAGGAAAATGAGTAGAAGCTACAAGCCCACCTTTGTCCAGTTTGTGTTCTGGAACTGCTCCTCCCCACTTCCCAGCAATTCTGGGCCCTTTTTTTTTTTTTTTTCCCTTTTCTTTTTCTTTTTAAATCAGGAGCAGCTTCTGTTGCCACAAAAAGCACTGATTGCTGGAGTCAGCCTTTGTTGGGGGAGGCAGTGCCTCCCTGCCCCGATCTAATTTGGACCCCCTGGTTGCTGAGGCCTGGAGAAAGCCAGTTGCCTTTGCTGTGATGCCTTCACCCGCCCCTGTTGGAATGCTCCACGCACAGCATTCCAGGGCAGTCTGGAGTACAGAATTTGGCTTAACTTTAGCCTTCCATGGAGACATTAATTTTCTCTAATGTGGAGAAAAAAAGAGGAAGGAAGCTACAGAGAGATTTTGATGGGGAGGAAGGACAGAGGCAGGAATTCATCCTGGGTGGATTCAATCTTTCAGAATGCTGAGCAGTTCCGTAGCACCCAAGTGCCATCAGTTTGGGGCCAGAACGGCAAATAAGAGGTTCCCACGCAGTCCCTTATCTCCTACCTATGCCTGTGGCAGACATGAGTAATCGATCCTTGTACCCTTTACCTCTGCCTCGTGATCCTTCTGAAACAGTGATCTGGGCAGCTCTTCTCAGTTATTGTGGTGTGGAATAAGGTAGAAAACTTGTTGGAGGTCTCTGGTTTGTAGGCATGAGGGCAAAGAAACCAAATAGCACGGGGAAGCAATGGCAGCTGAATGCAAAAACAACTCAACATCTGTGAAGGCCTGAGGGCCCCATCAGGCCCTTATGGTGAATGTCACAGGCACAGAGCTCTAACTTCTCCCAGCATGCTGATGGGCCAGAAATTAAGTCCATGCGTGGTCAGTGGGTTTCAGTAAGACGGTCATGTGAAAGGACTTAAGAAGTAAGGGGACTAGAGTGCTCTCGTTCAAGTTGACTGTGAGTCCCTGGGACTTTCAAGGATTGAGTAGAAAGGGAGAATTTCATATGGGTTGAATGAGGTCATGATGAGAAAATGTGCAGAGTCCATGGAGGAGAGATGAGAAAGGTGGAGAGCAGGAGGAGGCAGCAGCCCGGGAAGTGGGAGTTTACAATGAGCCGTCAGAAGTGGGGCAGGTCTGAGGGACGGCTGCGCCTCAGTCGTGGCTGCTTGGAAGAGGAGGGCAGAGGTGAGATGAGGAATAGAAGATGTTGGACGTGGAGGTCAAGCAGTTTTGAGGCCATCTTGTTGCCTGAATTTGCAAGTGGAGACTGAGATGGAGAGAATTTGTGTTAGCAAGATGTCAGTTTGGGGCGCCTGGGTGGCTCAGTCAGTTAAATGTCCAGCTCTTGATTTTGGCTCAGGACATGATCTCAGGGTCATGAGATCAAGCTCCATGTTGGGGCCTGTGCTGGACATGGAGCTTGCTTAAGAGTCTTAAGCTCTCTGCCCCTCCTCTGTTCACAGTCTCTTGTGCTCTCACTCTCTCTCTCAAAAAAAAAGAAAGAAAGAAAGAAAGAAAAATGAAAAGAAAGAAATGTCAGCTTGTATTCAAAATTCAGCATGGATATTAAAATATTGGATAGACCAGTTGAATGATTTGAGAAGAACCAGCTTTTTTTTATGCCTTGATTTTGCTTGACCATATTTATTGTGATTATTGAGGTGTAACTGAGGTGTTAATTTGCTTCTCTTGTCATCGAATTTTCCCCTTCTCCAGCTCCAAGAAGGTAACCTATGCTTCTGTGTGGTCTTGCTTCCCTTGTGTTACTGGACAAAACCAGAGACCTGAGGTCTTTCCCAAGTCTATCCCCTCACATAAACATTCAGCCTTTTTGACTTCTGCTTCAGGAAGTTATAGCTTACTGAGGTGGTGCTGCTGGGGGAGGGAAGGAAGGAGTATGACTGAGGGTCCCCACAGAAAAACAACACTCTTAGGGTAGGTTCTAGAAGGCTCCCTCAGGAGAGTCTATGCTATGAAACCCCTTGCATATCCCCACAAGTCTTTTAGAGGAGAAAGAGCTTTTTTTTTTTTTTAATGCTTATGTTCAACTTTTCCACAATCTCATTGGCATGTGGGTTAAGAGTCAGAATTACTCAGAATTTAGAAAAACAAAATAACTATCTTTCCCACATGCTTGGGGATCCTGGAGGGAAATTCATATTAATTACTCTAATATAGGAATTCAAATGGAAAAGTCTATCTTAACAGATGATTCAGGAGAAGCCAAGTGCAGGGAGGTTAAGCCTAACTCCCTCATTGGGGGCTCCCTCCAATGCCTCCTGCACATGAGTGGAAGATTTTGCCGTCTTTTGTGTCTCCCACTCCCCTCCCCCCATTAAATGGGACTGGGTCTTCAAGGGGCCTGGTTTGCCCAAGTCTCACAGGACCGCGAGACTGTAAATTATTTGGTGAGGAGAATGTCCACATTGGTCTCAGATTCATCCAGACGTCAGATCACCCCAGAAAGAAACCCTGCCTTCAGGCTGCGTTTGGCTGACCACCTGACGGCTTCTTGGTTCATCTTCCCTGGCCTAAGGAGAGGCAATGACAGCTTCACGTCCCTGTGCCTTTGGCTGGGAGCCAGACACAGGAGAACGGAGAGTTCATGGTCAGCCCCTTAAGCCAGTCATCTGTCACGTGGCTTCTGGACTGGGTGCGGGGTCACATCCTGAGTTGTGAGTGTGGTTTGAGTGCATGATCAGTAAAGAACTGTGGATGTGCACAGGGAGCCAAGAGGAGAGTGTGGGGATAGGTAGAACTGGGCTGTGGGAGCAGAGGGTGTGGCCGGAAGCCCATGCTCCAGCCCTCCCCAGTGGTGTGACCTTGGACATGCCACTTAAGATTTCTGGGCATGTCTGTCTGTGGGACAGAAGTGAAAGGGTTTGTCTGAGTTTATGCAGATAGTAAGCGTGGCAGTCCAACTTGGTCTGCCTGATTGATTATTCATGCATACAAAAATATTTAGTGAGCAACGACTATGAGCAAGTTATTGTGTCAGATATGGGAGATATCTGCTGTTCTCAAGCCAGCAGGGAAGAGAGAATGAAAACAAGGAATCACTGAGGTTACAGAGGAGAAGCTGAGGGGCCTATTGGAAGCAGATAGAAGAGAGAACAATAAATGGGGATCAAAAACAGTATAATTAATATTCTAGAATAAGACCCACTGTTATATCTATTTTTCTAAATGCAGAAAATTTGTATGCACAAGGCTGTTAATTGCAGTATTATTCATATTAGCAAAAAGTTGGAAACACCATAAGTGCCCAGCCACGGGGGAAGAAGCAAATGATGTCCATCATTGTGGCATATCATAGACTCACTTAAAATGATGTTTATTGTGCTTATGATGTTATGGGAAAAATGTAGAGCAAATATGTAAACAGAATACAGGTCACGAGGTTGTTTATACAGTGTAATTTCATATATATTTGGGAGGATGATGAAGGAAGAGCCTAGGTTATTTCTCTGTGGTGGTGGAAATTATGGGTGATTATTTTTTCTCATTTCTTCTATTTTCACACATTTTCTAAATTCCATAGTGAACCAAGGCAAAAATAATAAATAAAAACTCAGAGGGGCGCCTGGGTGGCTCAGTGGGTTAAGCCTCTGCCTTTGGCTCAGGTCATGATCTCAGGATCCTGGGATCGAGCCCCGCATCGGGCTCTCTGCTCGGCGGGGAGCCTGCTTCCCCCTCTCTCTCTGCCTGCATCTCCGCCTACTTGTGATCTCTCTGTGTTAAATAAATAAAATATTAAAAAAAAAAAAACCAAAAAAACCCAAAAAAACTCAGAAAGCATTCACATAGTTGTTGACTGTTGTATCTAATGTCTGTGACCATTTGCGTGGCACAGGAGGATACAGAAGGGAATCCCAAGCCATGTTCAGGACTTACCTGAAGGTAAGGATAGAAGGACCCTATAACCTTCTTGAAATCCCACAATAAACATACGCCATAATAGAAAATAGGGAGGTGCTAAAGGATAATTCAGGAAGTTCACTGAGAGTTTGAGTAACAACTTGCTTTAGATGAACACTTAACTACCTGCCAGGTGTTGTTGTAAGTGCTTTACTTAAGCCATTAGCTTGTATGGGGGACGAAGAGTACCCCACTTTACAGAGGTGATCCTTGATGCTGAGGTTTCCAGGACTCTACTCTGAGCTAGGTACAGCATACCCATTTATCCAATGATGAACAGTAAAAAGAAGATGGGAGCCCATGGTAAAGCCTGACTTTTACCTTGACCAAGGGCATTTGGGTTCCATCCGCACAAACCTTCAGAAGAAATGAAAATATTGTTAATAGAAACTGGAAATTAAAACTTATTCCACCAGGCAGGATGCTTAGTGTCATCTGAGGCTCTCCTTCGGGGACAAGGGTATATATGTCGTGGTGGTATTGTGTGAGTAAAAGAGGGCACAGCACATGAAGAGTTTAGCACAATGCTTGTGTGATACAGTCATTTATAATAAGAAATATGTATTTGGTCTTTGATCATGTTCCTGGCACAAAGCCCCTAAAACCCTTGGAATTTCCTGTGATCAGAGCAATAAAGGTGTCTTTTGTCATGTTAATGAGGTGACTTTTGGAAAGCCCTTAGTTAACCTAAGGAGGGGGGCTGGTTGCCAGAGAAATCAATCAAGTGATTACGAGGTTTGAATTTTTAGGACCCCAGCACCCCAACGCCAGGGAGGGGAGAACGGTTGGAGGTTGAATCAGTCACCAATAGCCAGTGATTTAATCAATTATGACGACGTGATGAAGCCTCCATAAAGACCCAAAAGCCGTGTGTTCAGAGAACACGCGGAGGTCTTGGGACAGTGGTACCTGGAGAGGGCGCTCTTCCCATACCCCGCCCTGTGCAGCTCTTCCCTCTGGCTGTTCCAAGTCATTCCCTTTAATAATAAACTGGTGATCTAGTAAGTACAAAGGTTCTGTGAGTTCCGGGAGCCACTCTAGCAAATTAATCGAACCCAAGGTGGGGTCTTGGAAATCTGATTTATAGCTAGTCCCTCAGAAGCACAGGGGATGACCTGGGCTTGCAACTGATGTCTGGAATTTGTTTGGGGGTGGTGTGGGGTGGGCAAACTTGTAGGACTGAGCCCCCAACCTATGGAATTTGATGCTATTTGGGGTAGATAGTGTCAAACCTGAGTTGAATTATAGGACACCTCGCTGGTGCCCCAAGAATTGCTTGTTGGTGTGGAGAACCCCTCTCCTGCCCCGCATTGGAACTGTTACCAGAATGTACTAAGCCTGGCATGTAGAAAGTGCTCAGCCCTGTTGGTTAATATCATTGCTTCAGGGATCAAAGAGCAGAAAGAAGGGTGAGCTAGGGGGGTGGGAGGTATTGTGACCTAACCTGTCATTATTTTCTCCATTGCTGACAGGACCATGATCTTCTTCCTGTTGATATTTGGGCTCCTACTGGGATGATGAGTAAAGGGGTCATTTCCCCACAACCTGTGCTACAGGGAGTTGGAGCTCCTTTCTTTCTTTCTCTCCCTCTTTCTCTCCCTATTTCTTTCTCTCTGCCTCTCTCCCTTCCTTCCATCCTCCCTTCTTTTCTTTTTTCTCTTTCTTTTCTTTTCATTCTAGATTTTACTTATTTATTTGACAGAAGGAAAGAGAATGAGCTCAAGCAGGGGGAGCAGTAGGCAGAGGGAGAGGAAGAAGCAGGCTCCCCGCTGAACAGGGGGCTCCATGCGGGACTCGATCCCAGGACCCTGAGATCATGCCCTGAGCTGAAAGCAGATGCTTGACCGACTGAGCCACCCAGGCACCCAGTAGCTGGAGTTTCACCCAGAAAAATTTGCAATGGCCGTTATGTTTTATTAGTTTTATTGCTATTTTGACGTTACTGTTATGTTTGTAAACCTTTATGCCTTTCAAATATTCTCTGTCCTCCTCATCTTCCAAAACTGTCTTTGTGAACAAAGGCACACAGACAACCACAGATTCATAAAGACTGCTGTAGCCTGAGCACCATTTTTTTGTCCTTGCCTGATTTGGGTAGGGAGATCGTGGGGACCGCAGACCCCCCAGTCATTGTCTGCCTTTTGGAGGACACCAGGATCCTGGTTCAGTTTGGACAAGCATAAGGCCTGACACAATAGGCATTCAACAAACATTGCCTCTATCGTTTGATCACTAGATAGAACGAATAAACCAAAAGAACTTGCATGGAAAAAAGACTGGAAGGAAATAGAGCAAAGTCATTAGCTATAGCTCACTGTGACTGAGAATTGCTTTATAACATCCCTTATAATTTTTGTTTTTTTTCCCTGAACTTTGTAAGACAAACCTGTATTATATCTGTAATTTGGAAAAACCCCTTTGTGTCTAAAACAAACATTCATATTAATTGAAGGAAAGTGTCACTGTTTTCCACTGCCCAGAGGAAAATGGGGAAACCCCTCCTCTGGGAGTCCCCCTGCCCAGCCCCCCCCCCCCCCCCCCCCCGAGGTAGGTATAGAGAAGGGAAGGTACTTGATTTTCTGCTCTCAGAGCTTCATTTGTTGGTTTAACCTTTTGGGACTGTGGTGTCCGCCTCTCTGAGCTGCATCTCAAAGCCCCAGTCACATTTTACCAGGAAAAGCATTGCACTGGCAAATTAGAGAAGCTACTATGTGGGTTCATGTCCCAACTATACAAATCCCAAGTATAAACATGTTTTTGGACTTCAGATCCCATGCTGGTGTTTGGGAGGGCTGGATTTCTCCCCATACCCTCTTTCCTGCTCTCCCCAAACGAGGTGGGTTGCTGATTGGCATTAGTCTCTGCTCTCGGGCAATCTTTCGGGTTCTCCACCGGAGGAGGAAGCAGCTGAAGCAGAGAGGGGAGCTGGGGAGATGCTGCCCTGGGGACACGTAGCCAGGGGTCAGAGCAAAGCAGCTGAGCTGACTCGGCCTCGGATAACACATCTCCTACCAGCCCATTTGCTGAGCCCCCAGACTGCCCTGGGACAGCAGGCCTGACTCCAGGCTTCTCGTGAAACCGGGGGGGCAGATTCACTCAGCGCCCCCAAACCTCAGCCTGACCCTCTCCTCCCCCGGCCCCGCCACATAATTTCTCATGGTGGGAAAGCAGGTTGTGTTTATTCAGATAAAGATATATTGCTGTAAGAGAATTACTAATTATGTCCAGCAACTTTTTCCTTAAACAAAACATTCCTTGGTCGGGGCAGGAAAGCATTAGTAAGAGGAGGCGGAGGAGGGAGGGGGAAGGGAAGGAGTGTTTTTCTTTCCGTCTGATTGATGATGGCGTGATCATCTTGGCCTGCTCGCATAGGGCTCTATCCCGTGGATCACTGGGTCCTGCTTTGCCAGCCTTAATTTGAAGCAAACTTTGCTCGAGCCAATCTTCTCCTCCGCATTAATGTTTATTAAAAGTCATCACAGCACACACAGATGCCTCCAGCGCCGCGGTCGGCCCCCATCCCGGGGCCAGCTCTGGGTTCCTGTGAGGGACGGGAAGCTCCTGCCTGCGCTCGGCGGCTTTCACAACGCATGCGCGGACAGAGGCTGGCTCTCTAATGAAATCTGCAGACAATGCTGATTCGGGAGTTGCTGGTAGTGCAGATGTCACATGAGGACACGGCAACACCAACAGCCTTAGAGTCTGAGATTCTTCGGGGGAAAGCGAGGATAAGAGACTGATTCCATGTGAATCAGGAAACACTGCAAATCGTGGCTGGCTCCCCCACTTCTCCCCACTGGGAAGATTTCTCTTCACGGTCTGTTTAGCCAACTGTCTTAGGTTAGGTGCCCCCAGAAGCAAACCCTGAGATAAGAATGTGCGTGCAAACAGTTGACTCCGGCAGGGATCTCAGGAAGCGTGGTTGGGGGAGTGGGGAAGGGAGGAAGAAGAGAAGGAAGTCAGTATAGGATCCGCTGATGGGCGGGTTACCGTTGTGGGCAACTGGGCTCCTTCTCCCTAGAAATCGCTGGGGGGCAGTAGAGTTTATGCCAGGACAGCCAGGACTGAGGACTCTGGGATATTCCTCTGCTAACTCCTGCCCATCCTTGGTTGATGGCTTTGGAGATAGGAATTCCTTGGCCCTCCCATCCCTTCCTGCAGGTGAGGACGTTCCTGCCGTGGGAACCTGAAGGGTAGGGCACTTGTCCCTATTCCTCTCACTAAGCACAACTACAAATCCCGGACATTCTGCATAAAACAAAGAATGAGAATATTCTAGAAGGGGAAGTGAAGGCCTGCCTGCTGGGACGTGCGGACTTGGGGAACGATATGCTGGTGAATTCCTTTGAATTTCCCTTCTGCCTCATGGATCCCAGACATGGTACTGAAGAAGCAGACAACCTGGAAACACAGCCTGCTCCCTCAAGGCAGAAAACTTTCAGATAATAGTAATTGTTCTCCTTCAGTCAAGCACCACGGGACAAGTTGTGACTACACCCCCAGGCATGCCGGCCAAGGCTGAGTGGGAGACCCACATCCGTGGGAGGCTGCCCCAGCACCCCCCCCAGAATGATGTCAGGGTAGACCAGTAGGGAGCTGGTATCTTCATCCCTGCCAACCAGTAACCCAGGATCGGGTACCGCCCCCTCCACCCAGTCTCGGCGGAGAACACCTACCATGTCAGAACACCCACGCCGGCTGGGGCAGTGATGGGGCTCTCCTGCATTCCTGCTTCCACCTAGCTGAAGTAGAAAGTCGGGAAAAGCCCTGGACAAATATGGCTCACTGGTTTTTTTCAACTAAAAATTTTATCAAGATAATTATAGATCCACATGCCGTTGGAAACACAGTACAGAGAGATCGTTTGTGGAGTTTGTCCGGTTCCTTCCAATAACAACATGTGCAAAACTGAGGTATAATTTTGCAGCCAGGATCTGGATAGTCATACCATATATGAATCTTGGACAGATTTTCCCGGTTTTATTTATGCCTGTTTGTGTATATGTGCGTGTGTGTATGTGTCTGTGCGCACGTGTGTGTGCGTGTGTGTGTGTGTTAAGTTTTGTACAATTTATCACCTGTGGAAGTTGTGGTAATGAATCCATTACCACAGCTAAGGTACGAAACAGTTCCAACACCCATAGGAGGCGATGTCCTCCTACATTCCTTTTATATTCACATCCTCTTCCCTTTTGTTCCCCTGGAAGCCCCTTCCCTCCCATCCCTAACTCCTGACAACCACTAATCTGCCCTCCACTTAAAAATGTCATCATTTCAATCTTGTAAAATGAATGAATTATACAGTAAATAACTTTTGGGGGATTGGTGATTTTTGCTCAGTGTACTTCCTTGGATTTTTTGTGTGTATTGGTAGTTCAGTCCTTTTTTATGGCTGAACAGTATTCCGTGGCAAACGTCTGTTACATATGTATTCATTGCTGAAGGGATTCCAGTTTTTGGTGATTACAAATAAATGCTGTGGACACTCATGCACAGGTTTTTGCGTGAACACATTTTCAGGAAAGAGGAAGTGAGAAATGGTACAAGAGAGGATCTTGAGTAAAATTGCTTGACCCTAGATCTAGCTATGCCTGAAGCCATCTATGCCCCCTCAAATTTTTGGGTTATACTAGGGGGGCTTGCTTCACTTGTTTTTTATTACTAAATAGTGCTAACATATCAGGTAATAGTTGTGGGTCATTTATATGTCTGTGCCCTGAAAACTACAACAAATTACTTTTTCAAGAAGAGCAAGTTATTTGGCCCCCAGAGGCCAAGGCAAAATTTCAGTAACATAAGCTGTCACATCTAACAGAAGAGGGAGAATTCTATTACATGTTTTTACTCCATTATGTAGTTAGCTTCTAAAAATATTTGGCACAAAGTAAATGCTTAATACATATTTGGCCTTAAGCTGAATGTTCTCAGTGTTCTCTGGTAAGTCTTTTCTGTATAGCAGAGTCCAAGAGAGCTGAGACAACACCACAGTGGCCTCTGGGCTGTGGAGGGTGTCCTGATGGCTGCAAGGCTCTGTAACACAGTGGTTTTGGAGACATGGTGCCAGGTGGTGACAGCACTACCAAGGGACCTAGACCAGGTCCAGGTCCCCAACGATTGCTATCTGAGGTGGCAATGTTGATGACCATCATTGGATTTGTCATTACTAAGAACCAACTTCATTCAGGTAGAGACAAACTGGCACCTAGGCTCTCTACCTTTCTGGAAGAAAGAGAGCACATTTTTTGAGAAACTCAGACTAACTGGAAGCAAATTTGCAGTCAGTTTTGGCAGAAGACAGTTGGGAGACCACAGGTATCGGATATCTGAAAACAGGAAGTTATCCATACAGAACTAGAAAGTTATAACTCTTGAGGATAGAAGAAACACTTGCCAAGGAAATTTAAAATAAAGTGGATCTCAATATTTAAAATGAGTTGGAGAAAATAGATAAATGGGGCTACATCAAAATTAAAAACTTTACTGAATCAAAGGACACCATCAACAGAGCAAAAAGGCAGCCTATGCAATGGGAGATATTTTGAATATATATATATATATATATATATATATAATATATATATTTGTGAATCATGTATCTGAAAAAGGGTTAATAACCAGAATATATAAAGAACTACAACTCCACAACAAACAATCCAATTAAAAATGGACAATGGACTCGAATGGACATTCTTTTTCTCAAAGAAAAGCAAATAACCAATAAGGACATGAAAAGATTCCCAACATCATTAATCATTAGGGAAGTGTAAATCAAAGATATAATGAGTTACCACTTCACACCCCCCCCAATAAATTCCAATAAAACAATTGTAATCCTTATACACTGTTGGTGGGAATGTAAAATGGTGCAGCTGCCGTGGAAAACAGTATGGAGCTCCCTTAAAAAAAATAAACATAGGATTGCCATATGATCCACTCGTTCCACTTCTGAGTATATATCCAAATGAATTGAAAGTAGGGGCTTGAACAAATGTGATTGGTACACCCATGTTCATAGCAGCATTATTCCAAGTGGCTAAAAGACAGAATAACCCAAGTGTCCACCAACAGGTGAAGGGCAAAGAAATATGTGGTTTCAACATGCAGTAGAAGGTTATTCAGCCATAAAGAGGAAGGAAATTCTGACTCAGGCTCCAACACAGATGAACCTTGAGGACATGATGCTGAGTGAAATTAGCCAGTCACAAGAGGACAAACACCTTATGATTCCACTTCTATGAGGTACCTAGAAGAGACAAATTCATAGAGACAAAAAGTAGGGTGCTAGTGGCCAGGGGCGGCAGCGAGGAGGAGATTGGGCGTTATTGCTTAGTGGGGACAGAGTTTCAGTTGGGGAGGATGAGCCGGGAGGATGAGTTGGGGAGGAAAGCGATGGTGGTGATGGTCACACAACAGCGTGAATGTGTTTAGTGCCCCAGAACTGGACCCTTATAAATGGTTGCGATTTAAATTTTAGGTCATATATATTTTACTCCAAAAAACAAAGAGATTCAAAAAAGCACAAGTTAACACTTGGAGGAAGAGCCAGTCTTCACAAGATAAATCAGAGTGCATCCAAAATCAAGGCGCTGCCACCATGACGTCTTTCAAGACCCATCGGAAGAACGAAAATGAGCTTCAGGGAGCTCTAAAAGATGCTTTGAAGAAAAATTCCAGTCTTCAGGGAAGCCTACATCGCCTTTCGTGAGATGCTGAAGGAATGAAAGGCAGCAGGAGTGAGCTCCTCAGACAGAAGAGAAGCACCTCAGGAAACTCGAGAGGAAGTCAGGCCAGCCTCTGGGTGGACCCCCGGGGGGACAGGCGGGATGGGGCTGCTTCTCCTGGGGGAGACAGCTTAGATGGTGGGAGCTCAGAATTCATCAGAAAACAGGGGCTACACAGCATACGAGTCAGAAAGCAGTTTTGAACACAATGATGTATGTGACCACATTAAATGCTTAGATACTTTTAAAAGTCTTAAGAATAAAGAAATGAAATATGCACTGAATTAACTGAAGAGGATTGAATAAATCATGCACTTAAAAATCCAATGAAAAGTCTCCAAATTGATAAAGCTTTACTGCAGTCAGAAAAGACACACACACACACACACACACACACACACACACACACACACCAGAAAACAAAACAACAATAAAATCAAACAAGAAACCAACCAGAACCACTGTGAGAAAGGCAGCAGAGGCGACGGCTCCAGTGGAAACTTCACCTTCTCTCAGATAATGACATTAAGGGGGAAAAAATCTGATTTAGTGAGAATTTACCCTCTAAGGTCAAAAATAACCCTTCAAAAGCAGATGACAAGATTAGCAGTCCATGTGAGCCGGACACCTACAAAATACAAGCCAAAATTCTTTCAGGAAAATTCAAAAGAATCACTGGCTGTTGTGGGAGGCTGCTTTTCCCCGTGAGACAAAAACTCACAGTAATGAGAGCTCTGTCGGGTGAAAGATGCCTTCATAACTTACGAAAAGAGAACGTATCGTAGAGACAAAGCATTTCTTGATGAAGATTTTAAGGATTTGAGAAGTATTCTTATATCCTTGATGTTGCAAATGGGGCATTCAGTAGAGGTCCACTAAGACCACCAGGGAATCTTCTAGATGACCAGATCCCTGAGGAAGGAGGAGTTCCAGCCTGGGCTGGGATGGGGATTCAGAGTCCCGTGCCTGACACGGGACAGGTGCTGCCTTCCCAGATCAGGGCCCCCGGGGGAAAGAGCTCTCACTCAAGTTACCTCTATCCTGACCCAGAAGCTCCTCTCCCAGACCATGAGAGGGGTGTCCTGTTGCTTTTCCTTCATCCCTCCTGTAAGAACAGAGGAACTTTGGCCCAGGCTCTGGTCTTCCACATCTTGCCCTTGTCAAACATTAAATGTTCCAGAGGGACCCCAGGGGCCAGCTCCTGAGGAGAGCACGCTCTGTCCTTCCCCTATTCTAGGCAAGGAAGAAACTGCCTTGGAGCCTCTCCTACTGAAAGACCCCCCTGGCCCGCATGTCCTCCACTGGCCACAAGAAAGGTATCAAACCCTCTCCACACAGCCTCAAAGCCAAAGTGTTACCTCTAAACGTCTCTGGGTGGCTCAGTTGGTTAAACGTCTGCCTTTGGCTCAGGTCACAATCCCAGGGTCCTGGGATCGAGTCCCCTGTCCCGCTCCCTGCTCTACAGGGAGTCTGCTTCTCCCTCTGCCCATCTCTCTCTCTCTCTCAAATAAATAAATAAAATCCTTAAAAATAAAATGAAGTGTCACCTCCGCGTTGATTCCGCTGTCCACCAAGCTGACTTCTGATCTGGAACCACTGGAGATTGCTTTTCTTTCCTGACTGCAGTAGTTTCTCTCTTTTTTTTTTTTCTTTTCATTTTATTGGTCTTAAGTAATCATGCCCAGGCTCCAATGGAAACCTGGGAGGATTAGAATTCTGGAATAATGTCCTCAAACCGTGGATTACCCAGCTATGACTCATAAATTAGTTGCTTTCGTTTTATTCTATTTCTAGGTGGCTTTGTTAACAGTGGTTTTGTTGTTAATAAGTCCATTAAATTAATCCAGAGATACGGCAAACATTTTGTCTTTCTGCTGTTGTGATTTTGTTCTCTTGGTTTTATTGTTATTATTTAGGAGATTATACAATATCTCAGATGGAGACTTGATGGGATTATGACTTTTTAGGATGGCGTTTCATAAATAGACATTAGATACATGTGTATCTTGGACTGGAAAAACCTCAGGGGCCAAGCGGCCAATCCTCCCGTGGTGTCCCCTCCATCCCTGGCCACTTTCCAGCTGTGTCCAGCGATGCTGGAGCTGATGACCATGGGCAGGTTAGATGTCTTCCTTTCTTCAGGACAAAGGCAGGGTCCCAAGAGGTACAAGGTCCCCACTGTGGCCCAGCGTGTCAAGGTCTGACCTGGGGAACCCGAGGTCTGAGGCTCAGTCTCCTATCACCACAGCCCCTGGCCCAGCTGCCATGAGACACGACACTGTCCCGGGTGTGAAGTCGTCCTTCCATCTAGAACCTGCTGCAGAAGCTGGTATAGAGTTTGGGGAAGCCAAGTGGGGTCTAGCAGCCCTTCCCGCTCCTCCTCCCCTCCCCCTTCCCTTCCTTCTTCCTCCTTCCCCCCCCCTCCGCCCCGCCCCCCCTCCCCGTCCTGTCCTTCTTCTTCCTCTTCCTCCTCTACCTCCTTCCTCTCTTCCTCCTCTTCCTCATCACCGCTGCTCCTTTCTCATCCCTGCTTCTCTCTGGCTGCACCTACTTCCGTGTTTCCTTGTGTTTCCCACCTGCCCTTGTGTTTCCCACCTGCCCCGATTGAATGGCCCCTGAATCCTCTGAGTGTTACTGGATGTCTGTCCTACGTGCTCCTGGGCCAGACCCACTGTGAGCTTGTCAGGCCTGGAATTGAGACCTAAATCCCAGCAAGTCTTGGCACCAAGCATCTCCCCAAATCCAAATGCTTTTGGTGCCGCTGACCCCACTGCTGTCATCAGTCCCAGCAGTCTATCATAGCCTCCCGGCCTGTCTTACCACTGTAACGGTGAAGCCAGAGTAAACCTCCGGAAAACTCGTGATCATGGGATCCCGCTGCTGAAAGTACCCCCTGCTTCAAAATCGCATGGAGACCCCACTGCAAACTGCTGTAAGGTCCACAAGGATGTGCATCCCCCTTCTTTGTTTGTCTGCCCGCGCCCCTCCAGTCTAGCTGCTGAGTTTCCTTCTGTTCTGATAACATGTCATGCTCATCCCTACCTCGGAGGCTCACACTGCTTATTTCCTGAGCCTAAAATTCTTTCCACCATATATATGTGTGGCTGCCTCCTTCTTGCCACGTAGATACAGGCTCAGGACCTGGCTCTCTAAGGGGCCTTTCCTGACTCTCCCAGCTAAGTGACCATAACCCCTGCCTTCCTCCTGATCCCCCGCCCTATTTATGGCTTCCTACCGCTCATCCTTTTTGGACTCATTTGATGTGCCCAATTTTCTAGTTTATGTCCTTTAACCCCCTTCTGGCTTCCCTCTGAGACAGGTGCTACATTCAGGGCATTGAGGATACTGGGGTTCTCACAAGCTCTGAATCACACAGTCTAGGGCCTGAGCTGGAATGCCTGGGAACCTGTCTCACCTCGGACACCCAGTGGGGGAACATCGGGACGTGTGACTTACGGCTTTGGTGCCAAGCCTTTCTCGTTTCTGCATTAGATAGAGGATGCACTGTGAGTTAAGAGGAACAAACCCTCATAGGGCGCCGAACACACAGTGAGCCCTTCAGAGAAGTTGCTGTTTTTATTATCATGCTCAAAGTAAATAATGCACCTGACCTTGAATCTGAGACCTCTGACCCGAAATCCATTTACTTTCTGTTTGTGGAAAAACTGTTCCATCTGTGTCTAACCACTGTTTGGTTTATCCATCCCTTCTAAATCTGCCCTTGACTTTTTACTTCTGGGAGAGCCCAGCTCAAGGTGCAGTCTGCCTTCTTGGAGGGTTAGCCAATGGAAGAGCGCATTTTCCTAAAGGACTAGGAAGAAAGTGAAATGCCTTTAGAACCTCTGGCAAGCTCTGGCTAATTGCAGTAACAACATCTGAGTCCCTGTTTCCAGTGAGGCTGGCTATTCCCAGGGAAATTTGATTCAATCCCACAAACGCTTCTCTTACTCATTAAGACACCTACCACCAAAACATCTGGTCAATTAAATTTAAAGCATTAGTCAAACCAGTTGTTGGCATTACATGGTCAAACATCTGGACAAATGAAATTTTAATTGAATGTTTTGATGTCATGTGGTCTCTGTTTCAAAGCCAGTCCCCAAATAGAAGCTACGTACCTTTATTTTCTCTGCCAAAATTGGGCCGGCTGGGTTTGCTAGATTAATTCTATTTTGGAAAGTTAACTAAATTATACTGGTATATAGGTACGGGGACGGTACAGCTCAGATTTGTCACAGCATCTCTGATTTAAAAAAAAAAAAATTTCACCCTTTGGCTGGATAATTGACACGCCCCAGTTTTGGGGTTGGCAATATGGTCTGTATTTGCTTGGAGTCCTGAATAGAATGTGGGAAGTCTACACTGAAATTTTTAATCTGGTTCCATTTACCCTAAAATATCCAGTGACACATTTAACAATCCCCACCCCCCAGCCCCGCCTCAGGTTTCCCATCGATAAAATAGAGGAGTCACTTCTGCATTTTGGACCACAGGGGGAAGGGATTTCCATGTACATCTATGGCGCTTCATACATACGTGAGCTCACGTGATCGTATATACTTATTCCTATAATGATCCCTCAGGAATGCCTGAGGTAGACAAAGAAGAACAGTGCCTGGGATCAGGGTTCTAGCAGCAGACATACAGAAAAGTGGACAGATTGGAGAGAGGTTGGCAGTGCCCAGGGATGCGTGGGCAAAGGGGCTGGGCAGATTCTGAAGGAGCATTCCCACTGCCACTGAAGGCAATGTTGGAAGGGAGCCCGTGGTCAACTTTTTAAGTTCCAGTAGAGCAATCCAGCTTCTTTTGACATCTCCTGCCTATTTCTCACCCTGAGAACCCACACAAGTGTTGTTTAATCTTCCTCAACGTGTCTTGCTTCCTTGACCCACCACAAACCTTTCTCTTGGCACCAGAAACCTCTGGCATGAGGTCATGTATGGCTTAAAAAAAAAAAAAAAAATTCCCGCAAACACAAAAACACAAAACAAAAACAAAATCCACCCCCCCCCCCCACCGGACATCTGTTCTGCTGTGGTGGCCAAGAGCAAGGTCCGCGTGGTGCCCGCCTGGCAGTGAGGTCTGCGGTGGGGGGGACGGGGTGTGCGCGGTGCCAGCGCTAATGATCAGGGCTTCCCGCGGAGGCCCGCTCTGCCAGTCTCCTAATTAGGCCGGCCGGGCCAGGCCTCCTCTACGGTCTTGTCTTCCTCCCACGCAGCAATTTCGCATTGTGAGCATATTTTAGCGCAGACCATGTAAGACAAAGGGGAGAGTAAAGTGGGGTCCTCCAAAGGTGCTGGACAAAGGGAAGAGCCACCAAAGTCCACGGGACCACGGACGGGACCCGACCCAGCCACTCTCTGTGGAAGGGTGCAGACCTCGTTTAACACCTCATCCGTCAGGAGCCCGCAGAGGAAGTCCCTGCCCGGAGTGGGGCCCAGAGACCCCTCCACTGCCGTGGGTGGTTCAGCCCTGGCTCTTTCCCAGTCCCTTTGTCGCAGAGGGTCCTCAGCAGGCGATGACCCCTGGGTCTCACTCCTGCTGGTCAGTGGGATGTAGCAACTGGCCATTGATGGAGTTGGGGAGGGATCAGGCTATGGCCTGTCGGGGAACGAGGGTGTTCCTTCTGATACCTCAGTGTCAGGAATTTTCTATAAGCATGTTGGTTCCCGTGGGGGTCCTTGTTGGGGGGGAGGGGGTGGCACAGGCTTCCAGAAATAGAAGATGGGGCACGGGTCACTTGGAGGAACTTTCTTAAGGTGGGAGGAGAGAGTAGCTCTGGGCCACAGCTCAGTACACTTGAATCAGTGAACGAAGAACGGAAGCTGACCTAAGGCAATGATTCTGTCTGCTTTGCCTACTGTGGTTGAAGGCTCTCGGCAAATGAGTTAACCAGTGAAATGGGCATCCTCACAGCGGCTACTTTCTAGGGACGTGGTGACGATGGAATGAGACAGTAGGCAGCCAAGTGCTCGGCACTGAGTTTGCACACGTCACTACAGCAAAATGAAGTTTGAGGCCTGGAGAGTAACTATTTTAGGCTTTCTGGGCCATGTAGTCTCTACATGTCTACAAGTCCTGCTGAACTTACTGTTCTAGCAGGAAAGCAGCCACAGATCATCTATGAGAACATGAATGCAGCTGCATTCCGATAAAACTTTATTTATAAAAATAGACTGTGGACTGAATTTGGCCTATAGACCATGAAATAAGGAGGTTACTGGAAAATTAAAAAAGTTACTCTTCACAGAGAGTATAGGTATAAATATGCCCAGATTCAAGGCAATTCCTCTATACCCGCAAAGAAGAGTTCCAGCCCAGGTGAGCCAGGTGAACTCAAACACAACGAACATAGCCCCTCACCTAGGAGCCTGATGGCAGGAAGGATGCATAGAGCGTCTCCCAGTCTCCTCCCTAGAGCCCTTGGGTTTCTGCCCGAACCAGAATCTACACATTGCTAGTCTTGACTAACCCCCACGGGCTCTGTGAATGAACAGCTTTCATGCATAGCAGAAGGTGGGGTCCTTAGAAGCCTGTAGTGCTCCTTGAGGTTTCCTGACTTGTATATTCTTATCTCTGGTGTGTTTCAGGACCCAGTTCGCTCAAGAGGACACTGGAAGTTGGGACACCTTGTAAAGAGATGAAACTCATGTGCTTCCACTCAACATGCCTTCCCTCCTACGTGCTAAGTGCCAGCCATTGTGCCCAGTGTTGGAAATAAGGATATGGATAAGATTTTATCTCAGACTTGGAAGAGCTCTTGGTCTAGGCAGGGAGACAGGCATGAACAGGGAATTGTTGCAACACTGGGCAACTACTGAGGTGGGAGGGAGGGAGTGGTCGCCTGGGTTTGGCTGAGAATGAGTCAAGAACTGCTTCCCAGGAGGTAAGGTTTGGGCTCCATCATGGAAGCCCATTGCTCCTGCCCACTCACTGCCTTGAGAACGTAGCTTTTCTCTGCAGGAAGGACACACTCTGGGGAAATATTGATGGGACAGTTCTTTTTGGTTTTCCCGTGGGGGCTTGTTGAAGGTAGCGGAGGAAAGGACAATGAAATAAATGCCTTTTCTCTCCATCCACATTGTTGTCTGGCTCTGGGTGGGACTTGGTGTGAAGAAGAGGGCAGGGTGAAATGCCACAGGGCGAGCAGAAAGTGTCTCTTGTCTCATGGCTTTCATGGTCATGTGTAAGTCCATTCTTCCAAGGAGGGAAAGACGTTCAGATGTCAAGTGAAATATGCAGCAGGACTTATGGGAAAACTTTCAGGGTAGGTGCTTGCTTCACAATGGAGAACAAGGGTCTTATGATGAACGGTTTACATTTGGAATGCTTCTCTTTTACAATCAAGGATAAGCCTAAATATTTTCCATGGTTTTGTCATCTGCTTCCCTCAACAATCCACTTAGATCATCTATAATCTCACTATTAATGACATTCATTTGAAACCCAAACATGGCCATTACCTCTCCTTGACTTAAAACCATCAGCAGGAGCCTTTGTCTATAGGATAAAATCCCCTGAAGCCCTCTGTGCTCTGCCCTTCCTGCGTCTCTAGTCTCACTAAGCTAGTAGGAGGCACCATGTAGTAAGAGTCCTCTTTGGGTCCCATCCCTCTTGGCCATTTGCTTAAGTGAACTATTTGATTGCCACCATAGTCCTAGGAAGCTAAATTAGCTCAGTATTACGGAAGAGGTAGTTTAAGTTCAGGAACATGGAGTAACTCACCTAAGATCAAGCAAACAGTCACAGAATTTAACCAAAGATCTGCCCCCAATCAACATCTACACCTCTTCTCCAACATTCTTCTACTGAGAATATTTTTTTTTTTTTTTTTTACCCAGAATATTTCTCATCCCCATTTTTGACTCCTAAAAAATTCTAAGCCCCTTCAGGATTTGATTTGGAAATTTCCTCAACTCTGATGCCATTCTGGGTTCTCTCGTACCTTCCTTGCTGATCATTTGCAGGACCTTTTTTTTTTTGTAATCATCATGGCATTGTTACTGTTATGCCATTCCTAGTTCTTTGCCTGTTTCCTGTGACGGATGTGAGCATCCTGAGGATGTCTTCAGTATACGATCTACCTTTATATTCCTGGACCCCGTTTAGAGAAGATGCATTGACTATGGATCCAATGAATAAATGACAGGAACAGAATATTCTGGGACGCGTGTATTCAGATGAAACCTCTCAAATGCAGAAACAACAACCTTTGAGACCATCTGCTAATGGAGCCTGGATGCTGAATGCAGAATGAAGGAATAGTCTTCTCTTGTTTGTTATGCAGCCTGAGTGGTGGCCGGAACAGTGGACTGGTTGTGGCTGGTTGCGCCATCCAGCCCCTCAGAAGTCTCTGAAGTCCATCCTAAACGTTTAAATGAAGTAAAGTGGTTGGCTTTATAAGTAATAGAAGTCAATTGTGTTTGCAGCGTCTAATGCAGGAACGGCATTAGATGGTAGACATGGGGCCAGCGCCCAGAACTGCTGAGTGGGCAGGAGGCCTGATTTTCAGCCTCCCTCTGCATCCATTTGTGATAATCCGGGTCTGGCTTTCAACCAGTCACCTTCCTAACGAGACTTGCACAAGACAGCCTTTGCCCCCAGCACAGACATATCCTGAATCAGGAGTTCACTTATACAGACTTTTAAAGACACCCACACATCTACACGCACTCACACACATTCTTTCTAAATACACTTTTTATCTTTATTGTTACCAACACTCTCCTAACAGCCTGGCAAACTTTCAGACAGAAACTGAAATATTTAGTTGGATGGCAGGCCCTTCACTCCCCTCTACAAGACAGTCTTTCAGCAGAAACACAGAGGGAGCAGATCTTCTGCCTCGAGCCCAGAAAATCAGAGCCACTGATAAAAGCTTGTCTTTTGGCTTCAGGGTAGGGCGTGAGGGCTGCAGACAAGGTTGGAGTCACATTCATATTGGTTTTGCCTCTCACAAGAGAGACTTTACCACCCCTAACAGGAGGCTAGGCAGTGCTCGCTATGAGGAAAATGATAATAAAGACATTAGACATAAAGTAGAACATTTATTCTCCCACTATATTATCCTAAGCATTAATGACATCATGTAACATCGTCATCATGATAACCCTAATGGATTGGTGCTTTTCTTATCTTCATTTTATAGAGGAAGAAACTGAGACTTGGAAGACTCACAATTTGTTCCAGATTCCAGTTAGTAAAGATCCCAGCCTGGACCTTAGTTCATAGAGGTCTGCCCCCACCCAGAGCCTGTGTTCTTAACTGCTGTGTTTTACAGAACAGAGAGAAACTGGCTCAAATCTATAGAAATGAGATTCTGGGGAACCTCCTGGGAATGAACTCATTCCACAGAAACAGGATATCAGGTTCATCAGGCTTTGCCCCATAAAACCTTTAGGAATTACGAGTGGGGAACTATTTGCAAGTATACCCTGGTGTTTGAGTCTTGAATTTGTCTCCAGGCTCATCTTTCTGCAATCTTGTGCTGAGAACCTATGATGAGGAAGAATAGAAAGAACTGTTTTACTAGAAAATACCAGGAGACACAGAAGACACAGGCCAAGTTGCTGTGGGGATCCCTTGAAGGAAGTGGACGAGAAAAGAAGAAAGGGGAGGCATTTGTTTTGACATTGTAAGCTCCGCCAACTCTGGGGTCCAGGATGACAGTGTTGGATCTCGTGGGGCGAGGGATAGCTGGAAGTGTCTGGGGGCAGATATCGTGTCTGGCAGAAGTTACCAGACTGTTGACATAAGCATTGCACTCAGTGGGAAGCAGCAGTCACTGAGGACAGTAAAGACGTCACATGGGGTGGAGGACAGAGCCAGGGAAGAGGAATAAATTTGCAGATATCAGTAGCTGCTGGCATTCTTTAATTGGCACCTGGGAAACACATTCTTGTGGGTTCCCCAAAATGCTATGGAGGGGGCTCTTTTATCCAGGAGACTTGGGCTTTCTCCTCTCAGGTGACCCTTGTTCCTATGATGTTTTCTCAAATATCTCACATGTTTCTGTGGGAGATTGCAAACATGGCCTGCAAAGTCGTCCCCTCCCTGCTTCCGAGCCCTTGTGATGTGAGGTGGCTGTGGGCCCACTGAGAGCTGGAGGCAATTTTCTATCTCGTTTATCTGGGTCTGACTTCCTTTCACCAATGAGATGTTAGTGAACTCGATTCAAGCAGAAGCTTGAAAGACTTACAAGGCCTTCCACTCAGGTTCCTCATCTAAAAATTACCTACATATAATGGATGTGTGAGGACTAGATAAGGCAAGAAGGTGATTAGCACAGAGAACACTGGGGCTTGCTCTCTAGTGCTTGGAAACCTGAAAGCACCCAGTGCTGAGTCTGAGGTAGACCACTGAGCAGTCAACTGGTCTGGCCAACAGCCTGACTGGGATAGGGCCAGACGGAAGTGTGGGGCCATCTTGGATCAAACAGCTCCTGGCCTACTCCTCGTTGTATAAGTGAACTTCAGAAGCCCAGCCCAGTCAGAGTTATGGAATAAATAAAATGGTTGTTTCAAGCCAGTAAATTGTGGAATGGTTTGTTACATGGCAAAAATTAACCGATACATCCCTTTAAGGATGTCCAACTCTGCATAATCAAGGAGGGCAAGTATTAAAATCTCATTCTTCATGGGGTGCTTGGGTGGTTCAGTCAATCGAGCATCTGACTCGTGGTCTTAGCTCAGGTGTTGATCTCAGGGTCGTGAGTTCAAGCCCCCTGTTGGGCTCCATGCTGGGTGGGCAGCCTACTTGGAAAAAAAAAAAAAAAAAAGGCTTATTACTAAGATGAGAGAATTAAGTATGTCAGAGGATTAAGTGTCTTTCCCAATGTGCCAGAGCTAGTTAATGGTAGAATAACAACTAGAACTCATAGTGGTTCACAAAAGGGGTCTTTTAAATCCAGGCAGTTACTTTGAGTGAGTTATTCTGATTAATTCTGGACAGTGTTAATTATAAAACAAAATCATTCTTATTTTTTACAACTTCAGGGTGGATCAATAAATAAATCAAATTCCACAGATAGCCCATCCCAACCCCCTCCCTCCTCTACCCCCAGTACTACCACACGTTTGTCTCTCAAACCTGGTCATCCTCTAGGGTTGTGGTTTTCTATGGATTCCTTGCAAATAGAGGAGAGTAGCCCATACACATTCCCAGAACCACTGTTATTCCTAACCTGGTCTCAAAACTTCTGCAGAGGGAAATTTAGCCCCTCCTTCCAGACAAACCAACGTACGTATACACTGCCAACACTGCCATCTTCATAATTAAGGTGACTATAGGATTTATCCTACCAAGCAGACCCTTTTGAGAATAAAAGGGACACAACTGCTAAGTACGCCAGAAATGTCTAATGGAGAGAAGCTGTATAGTCACTCCATCCTTAATGACTGGAGAAAGAACACTTTGAGGGTAGCAAATCCTTTTTAGGTAATTTATTTCATTTTATATAAAATTTGAACACTACAGTTCATCTTAAAACCCTCATTTTACCAAAGGGAACTTTGACCTCCAGAGAAATAAAGTGACCTCTAAGGTTCTCGACTCTAAGCAGGCATTCAGTAAATGTCTATTGAGGAGGATGGGTAGTTGAGTGCGGAGATGGATGAATGAGTATAGGAGAATAAACGCAAGAGAAGGGAGCAGAAAGCCTAAACACATCACACTGCAGGTGTTTTCAGGGAAGTAGGAATAAAACAGAGTGACTAGATGGATTATTCTCAAACTGGGTTCCCCGGAGCACCCAGGTTCTCCAGGATGCGAGTAGATGTGTTGGGACCATTGTTCAAGGCCAAGGTCTTACTCTCAGGTTCTGAATCTGTAAAATTGCAGTAAACCTCCATGTTATAAAGATGGGAAGATTCAAGGTAATGCAAATAAGGTGTTCGGCACAGCAAGTGTCACAGAATAAGAAGAAAAATAATAGCAAATACACATTAGTCATTCGTTCTAAGCATCATGCAAATGAAGCAGATGGATTAATCTCATTAGGTCTCCTCAGGGTCCCTCCAAGTCAAGTACCATTCATTATCCCCATTTCATAGATAAAGAAATGGAGGCTTAGGGAAGGGAAAGTTTCTTGCCCGAAGTCCCTCAACCACCAAGCAGAAAAGTGACCTAGAGTCTCTGTTCTTAATTATGGTGTTGTCCTGCCTCCTGCCCAGGGAGTGGAAACCATCATTCATTTTATTGTGATATTATTATTATTTTTTTTTAAGGAAACACTCCTCACTCTATCTGCAGCGCTTTTAATTTGAGTGGGTCTCAACTCTTTCCAGCCACGTGCTCCCTAACAAAATCAGAACTAAATCGTATTTGAGCAGCCTAACATGTAAAACAAAGTCAAAGCAGAATTTCTCTGATGGAATCAGCTGCGGGGGCCCTGGAGCCCTCCCTTCCCGCGGTAACTGCATAAAACCCTTTGCCCTCTCTCGAGCACAGTTAGCAAATATTGGTCTAAAGCTCAGTTGAGTGGATTTGCTGCCTGGCTTGCCTCGTCTTTCTACCTCCAAGGACCCTTGCTTGTTGGTTTCTCACAGGAGCTGAGTGCGTGTTTAAGCTCCGATGAAAAGGCCCAGGAGAATCAGGGAGGGTGGGACAGAAGGGAAGTGGGCAATCAGCTTTCTGAGTCTTCGTAAGTGAGGTCCAGGCTATATGCTCAGCTCCGGTGGGGTTCCTGGGGAGTCTGTAGGATGGATTTCCAAGATAACTCACTCTTATGAAGCCAGGACTTCTAAACATAGCACTGGCTCAGTGGCAATGAGGAACGACCTCCTCTTCCCTCCTCCCCACCCCCCAACTCCAATTAAGTCTTTTTCCTTCCTCTCCACCTGTACCTGGGGTTCTCTCCAGGCTGCAGGCAAATGTGTGCATTAATCACACACGGATCAACCGCAGCACTGGGAAGTGGCTGATTTATGAACCAGCCAAAAGTGTGGGGAGCCTGGGAGTGGGCAAGGCAGGCCCAGATCAGGGAGCATATGGGGCCCCTTCTCTAGGACCAGACCCATATGCTTCGCTGCAGGTCCGTATGCCGTGTGGGCTGCCCCCCCACCTCCACCATCCCCGGCCCCGCCTGCCCGTGTCGAGTCTGCTTGTCTGCTGTAATGTACAGGGAGCCAGATTTGCCACACGCCTTCTGTAGCAGAGCGAGACCTTTGGGTTGAGGTCTTGGAGCTCTTCTTACAGACATTACATTTATGCCCTTGTCAACATGAGTTATCATCATTTGCTTACTGAGGGATGGTCCACAAGAGACAGATGAGACCTGATTATTTTTTTTTGGAGCTGCTGGAGGAGGAAATTGAGACCTAGCACCAAAGCCAGCAATGCTGTTACTAATAACAGTAACAAGAACAACATTCACTGCGAGCCTCAGGTACTGAGCTCCATGCTAATCAATTTTCATGGGCATTAACTAAGAACATGAAGACATGTTGCTCAAGATAACACGCTGAGCATTGGAGTGAGGAGTGGGGCTCTGGCTGTGCTTGTCGCCCAACTGCGCTCTTCCCTGGAACTGTCCGTCTTCAGTCATCTGTCCATTGAGTTTGTCCTGAGCTCTGACCATGGGTCAGACCTACAGGAGGTGTTTCAGATACAAATAGGAATACACCTCTCAGAAAGCTTGGTACTGGTCTCTCAAGGAAGACACGTTTTCATGAGGCAAGACAGAAAACAGAAAAAAAATGTGAAAAAATAGTTCAGAAAAGGTACAGTGATGAATTGCAGTAACTTAAATGAAGAAAGTAAAGAAAAGGGCTTGGAGAGTGAGGTATCTGTTACAGTGAGGGTGGTCAGGGAAGTTCATGTAGGAGAAAAGGAGAGCCCTGCTGAGAGGGCAGTGTGTGCAAAGGCCCTGGGGCATACTTGAGGTAAAAGTCTAGGAGGGATAGAGCCAACCGGGGGTAGTAAAGAGTGGGAAAAGAGGGGATGGAGAGGGGGTTTTTGGCTGATCATGGCGGACTTACGGTGCATGCTGAGGTGTGCACCGGCAAGTCATGGCAGGGTCTTACATAGCTTAGCAACATTCACTAATTGTTAACAACCATTGGTGAGTCATAGCTCAGCCTGCTCATTAGGAGTTATATGTGACCCTCACACAGGACACGACTTAACACCTGCTAGTGTCTCACATTCCAGAGAGTTCCCAGAAGCGACAACCAGCCCAGGAAACAATTACTTGGATCTGGAGGTGCCCTTACCTTGTCCCCCTGCCCCTCTTGAGCAGGTACTCAGTACCTACAATCGTACTGGAAACACCAAAGCACTCATGAGACCTGGGGACATCCTTTCATTTAAAAACCACTCCTGATTCTTTAAGGCCACACTTGCTTTTTTTTTTTTTTTTTTTTTTTAGTAAACTCTAAAATGATGTCATCACTCCATCCCATTAAGTTTTACTATGGTATTTTAGCATATTTTTTTCTTGGCACATTCTTTTTCTTTGAAGACATCAATGACTGTAAACTATTTCATTACTTTCTTTTATCATTTTAGAAAAAGTTTATAAACTTTCCATCCCAGTAGGCCCGACCTCAGGGATAAGATCTAGTAGCTGGCAAAGATTAGATTTTATTTAACAAACATGTACACAGAGATTTATGGGCTTAATACGGATCTTACTGCTTTGCTGGAATTAACCCATTCAGTCCCATAACAAACCTATTAAAGGATGAAAACTTTTACTAGCATTCCCATTTTACAGTTGGGAAAATTGCAGCACAGAGAGATTAAGTAAAAGAGCCGGAGGTCATACAACCTTCAAAGTTTGTCCTCACATCAGGGAAATATAAATCAAACCCACAATGAGATACCACCTCACACCAGTCAGAATGGCTACAATTAACAGGTCAGGAAATGACAGATGTTGGTGAGGATGTGGAGAAAGGGGAACCCTCCTACACTGTTGGTGGGAATGCAAGCTGGTGCAACCACTCTGGAAAACAGCATGGAGGTTCCTCAAAAAGTTGAAAATAGAGCTACCCTATGACCCAGTAATCGCACTACTGGGTATTTGCCCTAAAGATACAAATGTAGTGATCCAAAGGGGCACGTGCACCTGAATGTTTATAGCAGCAGTGTCCACAATAGCCAAACCATGGAAAGAACTTAGATGTCCATCAACAGATGAATGAATAAAGAAGATGTGGTGTGTGTATATGTATTTTGTAGTCAACAACCCCCAAAATCTTGCCATTAACAACAACATGGATGGAACTAGGGGGTATTATACTAAGTGAAATAAGCCAATCAGAGAAAGACAATATCATATGATCTCTCTGACATGAGGAATCTGAGAGGCAGGGTGGCGGTTGTGGGGGGAAGGGAGGAAAACCAAAACAAGATGGCACTGGGGAGGGAGACAAATCGTAAGAGACTCTTAATCTCAGGAAACAAACTGAGGGTTGCCGGGGGTTATGCGGGGAGAGATAGGGTGGATGAGTGATGGACATTGGGGAGGGCATGTGCTATGGTGAATGCTGTGAATTGTGTAAGACTGATGAATCACAGACCTGTCCCCTGAAGCAAATAATACATTATACGTTAATAAAGTTAAAAAAAAAAGTCTGTCCTCAGCATTGCCTTCTGGTGGAAATTTCCTCGTGTAGAAGCAAACTTGAGAGCTCAGAGCTCACCTTTCCCTTGCCCACTAAATAGGACTCTGACTTGTATGGAGTGTTCTCTGGTCCTCTTGTCCCTAAGGAGCCTGTTCAGCAGGGTGGAGGTCGGAGCAAGAGAAAGGGCACAGGGAGGGGGTAGAACTGGGGAGGAGGATGCCTGGGATGGAGGAGACTAGATTGTAGGGGTGAGGATACCTACAGAAGCATGGTTGGAAATCACATGGCCTTCTGATGAGAAGGTGCAGAAGACAAGACAAAAAGACTTGTTGGTTAGAGCAGGTCCCCCTGCTCGCTGTGCTGCATGCATGGCTGAGTATGGCTGCAGACTGAGCCCCAGGAATCCCAGCCTTCTATTCCACAGCCCCCCTTGCCACGGACCCCCAACTGTAAGCCGGCAGAGCCCAGTGTGATTTGACTTCCTCCCTCCTCCTCTCCTGCTTCTTTTCTTTTCCTCCAGCTCTTCCTTCCTCCATCTCTCCTCTCCAGACCGGTGTCTGCAGCACCCATTCTGTGCCAAAACTTGACCCTGGCCCTGAGCTTCGGAACCCTGCTACACCGATATGGCCCCAGAGAACATGTCCATGACTGACACTGCTGGAATCCCAGGAGGGCATGTGACCTTGGACAGCCTCCTGGGTGGCAGATACTCTCCCACCTGGCTCATCGGCAAAGCCCCGGCTCTGTCATGCCCATGATGGCAGGGCGTGCCTTGTTTCCTGTGGCATCACTCCCACAGGGCTCTTGTCTACTCTTTGCTCTGGACTTGCGTGAAATGAAACACGGGCTGAGAAAGTGCTCACAGAGTTTGCAAACGTCTTGAATGTTTGTCTATGTGGCCAGACCTTGCAGGACAAGCATCAACACATTTTCTGTAAAGGATTCGGTGTTAACTGTTTTCGGCTTTGCAGGTCATTCAGACTCTGTCCCAGTGACTCACCTTTGCCATCGTAGCGTGCAAGCAGAAGCAGCGACAGATAATACGGAAACAATTGTTTCTGCTGCTGGGGTCTGATAGAACGTCACTGACAGAAGCAGGCAGCTTTGGCCCACGGTCCGAGTTTGCTGACCCCTGCAGCACAACTTTGATTCTCCCAGGTGCAGACATGGTCCCTGGGGATATCATGTCACAGGAAGACTGCTGGGCTGATGGATGAGGTGGCCGTGTCTTCAAGCTTCTCACCAGCAGGGACAAGCAGGTGTTGATGGTCACCTGCCTGGAGACGGGGCTCCAAACAGAGCTGGGCTGCAGTCACTCTTACCTTCACGGGCATCCAGTCTTTCCAGGGAGCCAACGAAAGTGTGAGACTTAGAAAGGAGCTTTGGAACAATGCCTGGCGTGAAAGAGACTTATGTGCAAACAGTTCTTCCACGCTGTAGGTGTTTTGTGGCTCTTGATTGAATCAGTGTGGTTCAGGGTGATGTTGCCTCATCCCTCTTCTCCTGTCCACCTGAAAGAGAAAGGGAGGGGCAAGGAGATGGGTGGTGGGTGACCATTCAAAGACCAGGTGAAGGACTGCTGGGTCTGTCCTGGGCACAGAGATCGCACGGAGCATCGTCACACAGGGGGCCCAGGGTGTGTTCATTTAATGTCTGCAGATGCCCTGAGAGAGAGAACGCATGTCTCTAGGTCTCCTGGCACTCCCGTTCCTTTCTTATTCACTCCTGTGGGATTGGGGTTCATACCCTGTGCCGATTCCCTTGCCCCTTACGGTCCACCCTTTCTCCAGTGAGCTTTTCCTCCAAACAGCCAGCAACTGCAGTGGCCCCTGAGCCCTTGTCCCCACACTGAAGTGATCTGGGTGCGTTGGAATGTATGCCTTCCAGCTGGCCCTTCACTGGTGACCAAGGGGGAGCAGGAGCATGACTGCTCCCTTGCCCAAGGTGAGGGTAACAACTCTGAGGAGAGCTTATGTTCTGGAGTTCTCTGGGTTTGCACCCTCATATGGCTTTACCCCCTTCCATGTCCTGCTCTCCTGCCCCCCGCTCCTCCCCTGACACCTTCCCAGTTTCCCCTGGCAGAGCTGTCTTCATAAATCCCTTGTGTGCAGTCCATCATCTCAGGGTTCTCCTCAGGATGCCTGACCCAAGATTCAGTCCCAGGAGAAACACGTGAAGAGCCCGAGGAGAGCTTGAAGCCAGGGAGCTGCGGAGCAAAGAAGGGAAAGGCACAAGAAAACCTGTCAGATTTAGAATGGCAACTCTTCTACCACCTCCGTCCATGTAGTAGACTTGAAACCTTTGTGAAATAAAGGACGGTGGCAGGATGGCTGCAGGCTGACCTCCTCGGACACCTGAGCCAGCCCACCTCCCTTATTCTTCAGTCCAAGAACTTGGGAGCAGTGCATAACCTGTGCCTCCCTCCCAACCCTGTGACTTTGCTATCTAGTATCACACATGAGAAAGTGCTCTATACCACCTTCATTGTCCTCTTGGTGTTTTCTTTCTTGTGCTCATTAGGATACAGGTTGGTCTGCCATCATACTCAGGGAAAGCAGAGGGAACTACACACCAATCTAAAAGAGTCATTAAAAAGAAAAAAAAAACCCTTTTCCTGGAGGAAGATAAAGATATGTAGATAAATATGTATTCGTATTTTTAACATTGTATTTTATGGCCTATGCAGCACATGTTTCATTGGGTGGATGATACATGTGTGTTAAAAAGTGTTCTGAAATGCTGATCTGGCTTATAGCATTTAAAGAATTTCCCAAATCGCATTCTGATGTGCCCCTCATCCCTAAAATAGTTGCCACGAGAGGGGTGGCAGTCCCCAGTGTTTGCTGGAGCTGGCTTGTAGCAGCTCACAAGAACCTACTGTTAATTTTTCAGGGATTGTGCTAACTAGTCAATGTCACGTTGGTTTAATGAAGATGGCTGGCTGGGGATGTTTACACCACAGAAATTGGCAAATGCTACTAATCGAGGCACACCTTTCCCATTCCTCCCCAAGAGAGCTGAGTCTTAAATATTTACCAGCACACCCCTGGCAGCTCTGAGCCCTGTGACTGCCCCTGCCGTTGGCTAGTACCTGCTAGCCTTAGCTGGCATGACAGCAGACGGTCTGGGCAAGCGTGTGAGTCTAGTTTGCTACAGAGGGCTCCATGCACTGTCTCCGAATCCGGCAGAAATCGCATACAGGAAGGCTTTTCCTCCTGCCAGGGGGTCTGTTCTTGTATTAGAATACAATGTGTCTGGTCATCTTTCTGCATTGAGAAATGCATGTTTCATGAGATACGTGAAACAGTATTTGCAATGGGCATTTTTTTCCCTTCCAGAATATTTGAATCATTTGAAACTTTGGTCTCACCGTTTTGCTGAGAAAGAAAGATAGTCACCCTGATTCCTGGCTTATGTGTGAATGTACATCATGAGAATGCCTTCCCTGCCTGGGCATGGTCCTCGTGTTGTGGTGCAGGTAGTATTGGTGGTTTGGGAGCAGGCTCCTTTGAGCGTGCCCGGGAATAAATGCAAACACAGCAAAGTAGCTTTCATATGCATTCCACATGTAATGGGCTTCTAACGTGAGCCAATAGCCCAGGGGGGAAGAACCACCTTTAAACAACTAATGACAATAAAAAGAGTTTTGTAGACCCTGAGACTATATTATTACATGCTCAGTGTTTGAATGGGGTGCAGTGTAGGAGAAGGAAGTTGGGGTTTTCATGTAAACAGATCTGGGATCCACAGACCTGTGTAACCTCCAGCGAGTCATTTGACTTCAGTTTTGCCATCTGTAAGGTGGGGGTGGTAACTCTCACTTTTTTGAGAGGGAATAGGAGTTTCATAGGCAAAGAAATGCCACAAAATCATTCTAGGGAGAGGGAGCAGCTTATTGTGCCAAGCTATGGGAAAATATGAAATGACAGAAACATTAGATTATGCAGGTCGTTAAGGGATAGACTATTTGACTTATTTTTCTTTTAAGAAAAAAAGCGATTCTTCTATGTCCTCTGAATCTCAAGGCTATAAGCTGAGAAGAGCCAGATTCTAATTTCTCTAACTGCGACCACCCTGGACTTGTCCCCACTCACTCAGGCTTTTGCCCTTTGTGCAAAGGGGAGGTGGCCTCTACCAGGCTCTCTGGATTCCCTCATCTTCCATCCTCTCAAAGTTCAGGCAAGAGAACAAGGAAATGCCAAGACTACAAGAGATTCCTCCTTCTTTTGGGCAAATGGCAGTGCTCCCAGAGGCGGAACTGAGCCTTGTGAAGAATTTCTGTCCTGCCCTTTATGGCCGGCCCTTGGATAGAACAAACACAGTAAGAGAAAGCCATGGATCTGTGGTTCTAGGTGGGAGACAAGGGGCAGGGGCTGGCTTGATTTAGGGAGTTTTTCCCAAGTTCAAGGACTGGGCTCAGAATCCCCAGCGGCTGGAGGGATGGGGCTCTGTGTTTATAAAAAGCCTCCCTGGGAGATTCAGACACATCCTTCTCTTCCCTACCCCCCTCCCTTCTCCCGTCCACTGAGCCCACTGGCGTGGCGTGTTCTGCAGGGAAAGCACCCACTGTAGCCTTCAAGGGTATCAGCTGGAAGAAGCAAAGCTTGGGATCCTTTTTTAGATATTTTATGTATCATTTTAAACATAATCCATTCTCCCAAATGGACTATTTTTTCTTGGGAATAAAAACACACAAATAGGTACTCAACAATAAGTGTTTTCTCTCTGAAAATTGCTGTTTTTGGCTGAACTCTTTCATCTTTCATTTTAAAAGTTCTTTGTTTACTGGGCCACACCGTTATAGTGACAATAATAAAAACTTCAAATAAAGCCGTTTTCATTTCTCACGTTTGCTCTAGACGCTGTCCGCATGTAGACACAGGTTTTTTTTTTTTTTTTAAGGTTTTATTTATTTATTTATTTATTTATTTAATTTGAGAGAGAGAGAGACAGAGATAGCAAGAAAGAGCACAGGTGGGGAGGGGGAGGCAGGCTCCCTCCTGAGCAGGCAGCCTGATGTGGGGTTCCATCCCAGGACCCTGAGATCATGGCCTGAACCAAAGGCAGATGCTTTAACCGACTGAGCTGCCCAGGCACCCCAGTTTCTACAGTTTTACTCCTAGTGTACTTAGGACTTTGTATTCTGCTTTGTTCCTGTAACATTCTATCATAAACAATGTGGAACTGCTTGGTCATATTGCTAACTAACATTTTTTATTGGCTGTATACTATTTCATCAAGTTGGTACAATTTTATTTACATTTCTCCTCTGTTGGATAGGTATGCTACTGACACTTGTTTTAAAATATGTCTTAAAGTGATGCAGAAATAAACACCTTCTGCTTTTACCTTTTTTCCTGTGTGTTTCCTTTTAAAGGATGTGTTTTTTGAATAAGAATCTCCACCTTTGCAAAATGATCTAAAGACGTTTATGGGTACAAGCTTACGGTATGACCAGCCATGTTTAGCAGCTTAATCAGACATTTGTCCCTGTCGGGTTATTGTTCATGGGATGAGGTGCTATTGCTTACTGTGACTGAGCCAGGAAGATCGGAGAGGGACCAGGCAACACAGATGCGACCCTTATCATGTATTTCCGATGAGTGGATAGGACAAGCTTGAGTGTCGCTTGTTTCCAGGGAAGCACCGAGGGTCCCACCCACCAAGGAGCAGCACGAATGCTTAGATCTGGGAGTTCAGGGTGAAGCTATCCCGGGCAACAGAAGCACAGCACCCCATGCTGCCCAAGTCTACAGGGCATGCTACCATTACACCTTATGCAACACAAGGGAGATCACAGACACAGTGCCCATTGGGAGGGCATTCCAGTCTTGAAGAGGGGCTGGCAGGGCCATCTAGGCAGTTAAGGGCTCGCAGTTCAGGCCACCTGTTCTGTGGGCCATGCAGAAGCAGGTGAAGACAGTACCCATCTCTCGACCTCTCACATGAGCCGGTTTCTCCGCACCCCATCTTCCAGAGCCAAGCAGACAAATGATTCCTTTCAAGCCTGGGTATATTAGGAAAGAGCTGCTAATTTTCTGCGGGTCTGGGATCCACGTGATTCTGGACCCGGGAGAGTCTGGGTGTGTGTGGCCCAGTGGTTGTGAGGCTGGGATGTGTTTTACAATGACGGCTCATCTGGGAAGTCTCGTACCTCCACTCCCTTGCTCCCTGCACCTGCTCCTTCCCCATTGCTCAAATGCTCAAGATTCTCTTACCCTAAAAGATTAAAAACAAAACAAAAGCATGACTCTGCTTGGCTGCTTCCATGACTTTACTCTCAAAATGTCAACATTGAGGTTAATTTCTTTTCAATTTGTGTTCCACGAGATATTCTACAAAAATAAACAATCGGGATGCTATTTGACCAAGAAATGGCTAATTAAATAGTAGATAAAGTGGGAAAATCCTGATTATTTCTTATAGCATACATCTCAGACTATCTTTTTCTTCCATCTCCTCTCTCTGAAGAATCTCAGGCACTAGCTACTTTGTTTTCCCCTATCTGCTAACTGCTCTGATCCCTGCGCCGTGTCCTGTTACGTGGACAAGGACATGTATTATTTACCAACTCCATAGGCTTCCGCTAGGTGTTCTCAAGCAGAATGTACATTTGTTTTCAAACTGTTTTGTAAATCAATAGGACATATTTCCTTCAGACCTTTTAAATTTAGGACATCTAGCTAAACGAAACATTTTAAAAGCAGAGTGGTTTCTCCATGCTTGCGTGTAAAGGTAGTCATTTTTCAGAAAAATTCTGATTGGATGTTGCTTAAGATTTTGTGTTGAGATCTCGTTTCATTAAAAAAAAAAAATTTTTGAAAAAAGTTGCGTAGTAGCATAGAGCATTTCCACATTCCCTGCACTCAGCTTCTCCTAAGGGTAACATCTTCCGTAACCAGAGCAAACTGGCCACACCAGACAGTCCTTGTTGAACAATGTTATTAACTAAACTCCAGACTTGATTTGAATTTCAGTTGCTTTTCTATTAATGTCCTTTCTCTGTTTCAGGCATGTCTCCAGTCTCCTCCAATTTGCGATAACTCCTCGGTCTTTCATCACCTTTCATGACCTTGAAACTTTTGAAGAGTATTGGCCAATTATTTTGTAGAATGCCCCTCCATTTGGGCTCATCTAATTTTCTTCCTCATGCTTAGACTGAGGTTGGACATTTGGGTCATGACTATCACAGAAGGGATGTTCTGTTCTATTTCCTGTCTGGGTACATGATATCGGCATGTCTTATCACGGATGATGTTGGCTTTGATTCCTTGGTTGAGATGGTGACGGTCAAGGTTCTTTTCTGTAAAGTTACTGTTTTTCCCTTTGTAATTGATAAACCTCTTGGTGGGGCAGATAAGAACCCCATTTCATTCTGCTTTCTATTAAGTAAGATCAAAATCTCTCCTTTTCCTTGTCTTGTGACTCTTATCTCTGTCCAGGTGATGGATTGATAACCTAAAGGTAAACAGAATATTTTGTTAATGTTTGAGAAGTTTTGATAAGTCAGGACACAGTCCATGGATGAGATGTAAAAATTAGGAGACTTGTCATCTGAAGGCACCCTTTGGGAGCATCCTGGAAGAAATCTGGCAATGAGGAAGGGAAACTTTGTTTCTACAGCTGTTCTTAACCTCTCTTAGCATTGACTTCTTTGATCATAAAATAGGGATATTAATAATACCACCCATGGGGACGTGGTGAAGATTAACCTCATACGCTGCCCAAACATTTCTTAGCATAGTGCCTGGCACAGAGTCTCATCATGTAATAATTCTCCTTATTATCTTAGGGAGGCAAGCACTCAGATTCCAGATTGTTCCTACTACTCTTGTGCATAGGATTTCTTTTCCTCTGCCAGCCTCTTCCCGTTCATGGAACCTTAGAAGTGAGCTACCGAGCAAGGAAATTGTCGCATGGCTCCTGCAACACGCAGCCCTGATTCAAACTTGTTTTAAATTCACAGGGGTGAAAAATGGGTTTGCATCCTACTGTGAATTCAAATACTTGCAACCCAGGGATAAACGGATTGCATGGCTCATTTATCTCGCAACCATTAATTAATGGTGGTTAATTGTAGTTATGAGCTATTGAATTCCAGGCTCTAGCACCCATACATTTTCTTTAATGTATGCAGGAAACCGCAGAGGCAGTCAGTTAGGGACTGAAAGAAAGACTGCCCCGGAGGGCGGATGCTCACAACCCCATCCCCATTCCCTGGTCTTTTCCAGGGGGGCGGGGGACCCATTGCTGCAATGACCTCACAGGCTGGCCCAGGACAGGAAGCTGGGTCCCATAACGCACGGCTTCCCGGGCCACTCCCCGAAGTGCTTCTCATCTGCCATGTGCCTGGGAGGGACCTGCTGGCTGAATCCTTTTTCTTTTTCCTACAAGTGAGAAATAAATCTGTAAGAAGGATTAAAGAACTTTAAACAACCTGGGAACTTGAAAAAGAAACAGTGATGTCCTGGAGAATCAGGTCTTTGTAGAATCAGGTCTTCGTAGAATCAGGTCTTCGGCTAGAATGCAAGCTACACTTCTTGAGTATTTCTATTGTATTGTCTGCGGAGAAGGCTGCCGAGGGGGTGGTGGAACCTGGAATGGATGAATTCGGATATTCCTGACGGGAGCTCTCCTGACTGCATCTGAGTCCCTTACAAGTGAAACTTCTGGAGACACCTCTGGTCTCACAGCTCAGTAGTTATCACTGGGTTTAGAGATGCGATAGGCAGAATTCTAAGATGGTCCTCAAGATTCCTGGTCCTCCAGTGTGTAGGCCCTATATATTATTATCCCCATGAGTGTGGTGGGCCTGACCTAAGTACGTGATCCCTTTCACAAAAGGGTCCCATGAGAATATGCATGGCACTACATCCTGAGGGTGCTGAATCAAGGTGAGGAAAACATTAAGTTGTATATGGGAGATTTAATTGAGATAAGAGCACCCTCCAATGATGAAGAATTTAGTACCTGACCCAAGACCCCCACAGAGGGTCCTAACACACTTCTGAGATGGCTCTTAAAAAGTCGGAGAAAAACATGACCCATATTAATTGAGCCTTTAGAAATACTAGAACTTCCATGGCTGGTGTTGGAAGGAAAGTTCCAAGGCATTCCAGAGAAAATATCCTAAATAAGTTTGGGAAAGACATCAACCATCATGTTCCCTGAGAGGCTTCCAAAGGGCTTTCTGTGTACCAGAGCCACGAGATGTGTGCTGGTGAAGGGAGTCACCAGTATTGCTGAGAAGCTCGGTGGTGTTGTCTTCTGTAGATCAGGGATGATGGAAGGAGAAGCTTTGATGGTACCAGAGCCCCAGCCAGCAATGGGTATGATAAAATTCCATGTGAGCTTAAGCCATACCGAAACATTTTATCTGAAGAAGCAAGGTAGGCACAATTATCATAAAGGGTGGCATAGTTTGGGCAGAGCCAGAAGACCCTGGTCTTCAGAGAGCCATGGGATGTTTTAACAGAACACTGTGACCCTAGGGCAGCCAACAAGTGTGACGTTCAGTCTATACAATCGAAAGATATCAAGAATATACAATGAAGAGGCTGAGGGCAAACACCGCAACTCAAAGTTCTGATCAAGTGCTGGTTTCTGGAAATGAACCAGTTTTAGCTACGAAACCAGTGATTGAGGGAAGAAGTCCAAGAGGAAGATCCCTGCAACCTCACAGCAGGTATCAGTGGTGGAGATGTCCCTAGTCCCACACCAAAGGGATCCCTGGAGTGTATATGGGTCACTAGATGCAGGAACGAGGGCAAACATAGACATTTCAAAGATACCTGGATACAGGTGTTATTTGCCATTGAGACCAGAGACTTGAAGCATCGTTAAGCCCCTCTACCTATTGGGGGTGGGGCATATAGGACCCAGGAAATAAATGGAGTCCCGGCTCAAGTTTAGCTCACAGAGGGTCCATAGTGATCGCAATCCTACCCAGGGCTCACTCTTGAGATCCCTGGATGGATCCCTGGAATGTAGATACTTGGTAGCTGGCAGAACCTCATGTTGTTTCCTTGAGATCTGGTGAAGGATAAGCAGGAGCCTCTTAAACTCATCTCCCTTCCCCAGGGCCAAGACAGTAAACAAGGGAACATAGTGCATCTTGGCAGAAATGGCTCACATTAATGCCATGTTCTTCTTTGGTGGCCCTCTGGGCTCAGAACCAGACAAAGGCCTCTCTTGGGCTGCACCAGATGAAGAAGGAGTATGAACATTTGAGCTGTGTCCGCTGTGGTCACCCAGGGCTCCCTGGGCGAGTAGGAATCTGGACTTGGTGCCGAATGGTTCCATTTGCAGTCTTTCAAGGACCAGTGCACGGCGTGGAACTGGGACTGCCCTTGAGAATATCTCTCTCCTGCCTGGGAGAATGTTGGCCCTAGATGGGATGTGGGAAGCCAGGTCTCTGCTCTCTCCAGGTGAGAAGCTGTATCAGGAGCAGACACGGAACTTGGTCTGGCTGGACTCCTTGTGCAAAGGACTTGTAGCCAGGCAGTCGGGGAAGGCTTCTCCCCTCTCTCACTCCTTCCTTGGATGGTCCCGTGCTTTTCCTCTTTTCATAAGTCAGTTACACAAAGCCACATAGGCAGTGACTTTTTACTATTCACAAGTCACTCACCCAATATTGGAAGATTTTTGTTCGTTTGAATCATTTTTGATCTCTCTGAAACCAAAATTTGTTTCTGTGATCTCCGCTTCCTTCCCCGGAACACCCCCCGTCGCCCCCGTTATTTTGTATTCCTTTCTAATATCGGATACATTCAGGGATCTCAGTTTAGAGCTTACTATATTCTTTAAAATTGTTTTAATTAAAGAAATTTTAATTGAAGTAGAGTTGACCTTTAATAGTATATTCATTTCAGGTGTACAGCACGATGATTTGACAATTTTGTAGATTCTTGGCATGGTCCTGGGTGCTTTACGTTCATTTCCATCTACCTCCCACAGACCCATGAGTCAGGGAATTTGCAGGTCCAGTACCCAGAGGAGGTGAGCACTTTGCACGGGGTCACGTGGCTGTCAGGGGTGAGTCCAGTGCTCAGACCCACAAACACTTTGTGGCAGGCCTTGTCTACAACCCGCCTCTCCACCTGTTTATCCCATCTTCTTCTCCAGACTGAGGAGTCCAAGGGTAGAGATTTCATGTCCCAGAGGTCCCACTCCCTCCTCCCTGCCACCGCCAGCTTTGCTACTAACAGGGAGTCTCATACATTCCATGGAGGTTTGTTGAATGGAGCCTGCATGAACGGATTACGCTCTCAAGACACAAGACACAAAGAACAACGGGCTTCAACAGAGCTTCATAACTGAAATGAGCTACGGGCACAGAAATCGAAGCCAACAGGACAAAGCAAATCTATACAGACCAGGGCTCAAGGCACAGAAGGAAGCAAGGTGAAAATACCCAGCGGCGGGAGCACGGAGAAAAGGGGCCATGGAAAAGAAAGTGAGTAGACTCAGGTGCTTGAGTGGCTCAGTTGGTTAAGCGTCTGCCTTCAGCTCAGGTCATGATCTCAGGGTCCTGGGATCAAGTCCCGCATTGGGCTCCCTGCTTCTCCCTTTCTGCCTGCGGCTCCTTGCGTACTCTCCTTTTCTCTCTCTGGCAAATAAAATAAGTAAAGTCTTAAAAAATTAAATAAAATAAGTGGACAAGACATGGTGGGGCAGCTTTTTTGGGGGCAGTGGCAAGCATGCTGAAGTCTGCTGTGGGGAGAACCAACCAGCCAGGGAGAGGCCGGTGCAGCTCTAGGTCAAAGAGACTCCCGTGGCTAAGGCCAGGAGAGAGGACGGACAGGAAGCACACAGGTAGGTGTTTGGGGTGACTGGAGTCCCACACACCATGAGGGAGAAAGGAGAACCAGGCTCCAGGGAACAGATGCCTTGGATCTTATCCCAAGCGCAGTGGATTTCCAACACAGAAAGGACTCAAGCAGGTACCTATCTTTGTTAGATTGTCTGACTCCTGTGAGGGGAAGAGATCAGAGTGTGGTCCAATTGGCACATATCATTTTGGCCTCAAGAAACGGTCGTGTTCCACTGCCACCTTATGCTGTGCTGGGGTTTATGCCCACAGAAGACGAGTGTGCATGTGCAATGATTTTCACAGTGACAGCTTTTATGATCCTGGGGCCAAAGTGGACCCCACCCAAGAGCCCATCCTCAGTAGAATGAACTGGGGCTGTGGCGGAAGTTGTCACCTCTTATCTGTGGCTAGCTGTGTTCTGGCTTCAGTTTTTTCGGTCAAGCCTGGTCTGGAAGTGGTGATGCTTCTCTTGATATCCGACTAGAAGGTCAGTTGTAGCCTGATGCTGTGTCATGATGCCTACGTCATTCCCCTCGCTTCATCTCATCAAACAGGTATTTTACGAACTCATCAGTCACCTTATCACCAGAAGGGTGAGTACAGCACAATAAGGTATTCTGAGAGAGAGAGAGAGAGACTACCTTCCCATAACTTATTATGGTCTTTTGTTATAATTGTTCTATTTTATTACTAGTTATTATTGTTTATCTCTTGCTGTGCCTAATTTGTAAATTAAACTTCATCACATCAAGCATACACGTGTGGGAATAATCACGGTCTATGTGTGGTTCGATACTATCCATGGTTTCAGGCATCTACTGGGGGCTTTGGGACGTAGCCCCGCGGATAAGTGGGGACAACGGCGTTCAGATGATGAAACATCATCCAGAAACAAGGAAGAGGGAACTCTTGCCTGCATACCTGCGCGGATGAGTCCACAGACATACTGTTGACAAGAACAGTCTCTTGAGGGAGAGCGTGTGACTCCTTTTCCACGTAACTCAGAAAGAAGCCAGATGAATCCGTGGAGATTAGTTAGACTACCTTCTACCTTGCGGGTGGGGCATATGGGTTGGAAAGGGCAGAGGAAGGCCTCTGGGATGCTGACTATGATCCCTCCCTGATCCGTGTGGGGGTTACATGGTGTAAACATTTGTAAAAGCTCATCCCCATGTTGACTAAAGGTGCGAGGGCTTCATTCCTGTCTGTGCCCTACGTGTTGCGTGTACTTTTGAAGTGTATATCGCACTTTGGAAACACTAAACTCTTCGGAATCTCCTCTAGATTTACTCCCAGGCATGATGGCGTTGTAGAAAACTGTATCAGTAACCCAAAACCATATAGAATTTCTAGGGCCTCGCTTCTTAATCTATGCACGGCAATGCTCAGTTTCAAAGCAAATTTAGCATTTAGTGAAACTGAATGAGAATGCTAAATACATCTGCCAGCTTTTGCTATTTCCTCAGAAAAGCTCACGAATCCTTGTGTGTGTGTGCACGCGTGCGGATATGTGTGCACGTGCGTGAGTGAACTGCACACACGTGTGACTATGAATGCAACGCGTGTGTGCATGTGTTTGCACATGTGATGACACGTGTGCAGCACACATGTGTGCACATGTGCACACATGTGTGGATGCACGTGTGCGTGTACGTGTGAGTACACTATAGTCACGTGTAAGTGAAGTGTCTTGGGTTCCTCTGGAAGATCTCAGAAGGCAGGCCACAGATAATGGCCACGCGCCTGCGTTTCCAGGTGCTGCAGAGGCCCCGTTGGTCCTGCGGAAAATTCCTGCCCCGTGTTCTGACCTCACCATACCTTGCTCTTCCTGCCCAACTCCTGGTGGACTTCCCTCCACTCCGACTGAGGGAGCACCTAGCTCCCCAGAGGAGGGGCAGCATCTCGCTGCGACGCGGGTCTAATTGTTTCTAGATTGAGTATTTCCCTGGGACAGCAGTCCCAGCCGGTGTTCCCTGAATTAACATGCTCACTGAAGGATTGAAGACGGTGATTAGGCCCGACAGCATCAGTCTCGGTGGGACAGTCTCAGTGCCACGGAGCTGCACGGGACGGCGAGGAGATTTATTTGTGTGGAATGGAGACATATGGCCGGAATCATCCGCTCCCTTTCCTCTGTAATTAAAACATCTGGGAGCACCAAAGGGCTGGGAAATGAGAAGTGAGCAGCGAACGTCTTGTCCTGCCCAGCCCTGAACAATCCTGTTTGCGCTGGGCTGGGAAATGCCCACAAGCCCAAAGGCCAGTTCGCTTGTGGACATAACTTTGGGGTCTTGTCTTTAATTTTTTTCTGAAAGGGCACATAAGGAGTTTCTCTTTGAAGATGGTTTTCTAGAGTGTTTTATTTAAAAAAAAAAAAAGGCTAACAAGGAAAATATAGGGCTCATTTTGGGGGCTGGTAGAAGCTATGACTGTTCTGTCATGTGATCAGTTTTATCTGGGGAGGCGGAAGGTGTTTCCCTCTCGATAGGGAAGGAGACCTTCGTTTTCCTTGGTTCCTCAGAGCCAGGACGTCCTTCATCTCATGTCTACACATCAAATGGGCCCCATCTGCCTGGTTTCAGGCCCCTCAGCAAACACGGCAAGCTTGGAAGATCTGGTGGGTGAGGATTTCCTCTGCTTTACTTGGGAGGAACCGAAGGGGGACAATTTATGGAGAGGAACATTCTTAGGGAGGCTGGACGAACCCGACCAGACACCAGTTCTTTCTTTGGTGATTCACTTCTTCCTGACTCTGCCCCCTCCCCCACCCGGACCAGGCCCCACCCCCCATGACTCCACCCACCTGTCCTTTCAAGCAGGGAGATTCTCCTGAGAACGTCCCACACCAGGTTCTGGGAAAACAGGAGTAAGAGCCCTCCGACCGCTCCCTGGTTTCAAATGAGACATTTGTAGACATGAAACAATTCAACAAGGAACTTGAGGAGTTAGCCTCGGGAGAACGCAGTGGTGACCGCCAGTGTCTATGCCCTCCGTCCTCCTTCCCAAATCAAACAATACCCACGACCTGGGTAATGGTAATCACACGAGGAGCCCAGTGCCATCAGCAGGAAAGGAAAGAGGCCTCCATTTATTGAGCACTTACTAGACGCCTAGCACGTCGCCTAACTTCAGAGTCATGGGGGCCTCTTTGAGGAGGGATCCTTCCGTCCATTGCTCAGGGCAAGACGCTGAGATGAAAAGTGGCCCAGTTGGCATTTGGACTGTCATTCTTTTTTTTTTTTTTTAAAGATTTTATTTATTTATTTGACAGACAGGGATCACAAGTAGGCAGAGAGACAGGCAGAGAGAGAGGGGGAAGCAGGCTCCCCAGTGAGCAGAGAGCCCGATGCGGGGCTCGATCCCAGGACCCTGAGATCATGACCTGAGCTGAAGGCAGAGGCTTAACCCACTGAGCCACCCAGGTGCCCCATGGACTGTCATTCTTCAGTCAAATGTGTACGTGTTTCAGTTTTGCAGAGTTGCCTGCCTCAAGGCCCTCTCTCACCCCGTTGTGGAGTAAGCCTCCTTCTGTGAACCCCGGGAACAGCCGCCGGCTCTCCTGCAGGGCTTCCTGCCCAGGACGTGGGCCAGCTCGCTTTCCCAAGCATGTCGTCGGGTCCTCTCCTGAAAGTCCAGCTCCCCGCGATTGTCTGGCTCCCACCGGCCTCTCTCCCTGTGGGACAGGGTTCTTCCTCCCCTGTCCAGACCCCACTAGACTTGAGTGGATGGAAGGCATGGGTGCACCATCGAAATCTCTTACTCTCCGTACTTGGAATATCACTGCTGAGCACAGCGCCTGGTGGTCACTTGCTGCGTCTGCACAGCGGGGCTGCCTCAAGGGTTTGCCTCCTGGGGTTGTGGTCAGGCTCAGGTGCCGTTGTAGGGAGCATCTGCCCCCTTGTGCCTGGCCTGTTGGCAGCGTACGCCGCACCTGCACTGTGACCCCAGGGAATGTGCTCGACAGCCGCATGGGGAAGGGAAAGTGTGGCTGTAGATTCTGACGGCTTGCCCGTGCGGGCTCGCAGCTAGAAAGCACCAGAGCCTCCGAACCCACACACCTGGCCCCAGAGGCCAGCTTTCCATGGAATCACTGCCCTTGGTTCTCTGCGAGAGTCTGTCCTGGATGGTGCACGAGTCCAGACTCATGGGGGTCCTGCGCAAGTGAGAGTCAGCTGTTCTGTGGGATCCCCCCACCGTCGCCTGTCACCGTCAGTCTGTTTATTGATCTCACACACACTGTGGGGCTGTCTCGTTCCAGGCAGTGGAGCAGACAGACAAGGAGAGAACGACAGCATTCAGGACACAGTCCCTGTCTTTACGGGGATCACAGCCCCAGGCCTGCTTAATCCGTGAATTGCTTTTGGGAAGCCCAGCTCTGGTTTGGTGGCATTCCCTTTATCGGGTCCCACAAAACTCCGCCAGTGTCCCCCCAAATGCACCCTCATCCACATCGCTAAGATTCCGAGAGAGCCTACCTGCTCCCAGGTGCCAGAATCCAGGGGATAGTCCGAGGGAGGTCTGCTCACAAGAAGCCAACCACCGCACAATCAACCCTGAGCCGAAATTTGTCCCCAAGGTTCAATTAAGACCAATCCAGTTCCTGATGAGAGAATCTGACATCCATCCAGGCATAAATATTTATGTCTGATTGGCTTTCTCCTTAACAGCCAAACAATCTGCCCTGACAACATTCGAAATATGAATACATTCCTGCTGAAGACTCCATTATCAGTACTAATAATAACTTAACAGTTCCAGCAGGTGTCCCGAGGAGATGTATGCAAATGGGGGGTTCGTCTGTCAGAAGCACTTGGAAGTGGACCGGCGGGTCTGTCACACGCCTGGGTTTGCAGCCGGTGAGACCTCATTTCGCAGACGACCATGCCACGTGCTCATTTGCCGGTAGGATGCTTTGTGCTTGGGTCCCGCCCTTCACTCGGAGATCACAAATCAGCTTGGCAGACTCCACCAGTGCCTCTGTGAAGCCAAAACATCTGGATGAGGAGTGAAAAATCCAGTCTTTCAGCGAGTCAGCCAGCTAGACTTTTCTCACCATCTATTTATTTAGTGCCTACTGTCTGAGAGGGATGTTTGCTGTGCCCGCTGTCAAACATGCAGATGAAAGGCGGATTCCTTTTCATAATTCATCTAGAAATTTGGATCCTGGGAAAACATAATGCTTCTCATCACGTCTGCAACATCTGTTATTAGTTGGAAGGTTTCGGTTTCCCTGCGGGTACTTTTTCTTGGAATCGGGCTAAGCCTGGGCCAGAAGGTTGGTGATGTCTGGTTTCTGGTCCTTGTGTTTTTAACCTCTAGGATTTCTAAAGGTATAGATAACCGAGAGTAACTCATCATTTTCCTAAATTTCGCTCCCCGGAAACTATAAGGATGAAGTCTAAATTGGGATTTGTGGATAAATGACACTGTGACGGGAATAGCTTACCACAGTATCCTTAGTCCTATTACTTACCAACAGGATGTAATGACAAATTGTATGTCAGTAGAGCACCAGAGGGAACGGTGCCATTTATATGTCACAATGATCAGAGTTCCTGCCAACTATGGTTCAGAGGAGAATGGATGGAACGATGAACCTTCCCAAGGTTCCTAAGATTTTGCTTCCTAAGATTTTGCCTAAGCAGGACCTGAGGAAAAAAAAACAAACAAACTGGTAGTATGGCATGGTCCGTTCACATGGATGATTGGAAGGGTGGACCATGGGTATTTTGGGAGGCACATCTGGGCCCCCAAAATTACTCTGGGTGGTCATGCCAGACATTATAAACTTATTCTTGGCAAGGAGGCTGACCAAAAAACATTGCCATTGCCTGTGTCACACCCACCTGGGTGTCTGTGCCTGTTAATGACGGTGGGTATTGTGCAATAAGCTTATGGCCATTTCCACATAAAGTAGGGGAACTCTCCAGCGTAATGCCAAAATGATGAAATGTGTCTAACTTGGGCCCCATTTCCTCTTGTCCTAGGTGTCGGGATATTCGAATTGGCAGAATTAAAGAAAAGTAAATCTAAAGTATTCTCTATGGGAAAGAGGGAGATGGGGATCTACACCATCTGCCAAAGTCTGTCTCAGCTCCAACTCTGCTTCTCAGGGAGAACAAATAGAGGAAATTCTGCAAACATGTAAAAGATAGAGGTTGTCCGAAGAAGAGGATCTCTTTGAATAATGAGAGCAGACATCTCCATGTTCAATAGTTAAAAGAAGAGAGACATTCACGAAAGTTAGAATTAGCATCTTCAATAACATTCAGGATGATATTACACCTGAAAAGTGTGAGGAAGCAGGAAATAAATTAAGACTAGGAAAGAATGGATGCAGGTAAAACATAAGATTGCTGAATTTAAAACTACAGTGGAGACACTAACCAGTTTATTACATACTCAGAGCATTGTCCCAAGGGTATTTCTGCAATGGTGATAATGTTCTACATCGAGGAACAGAAAACTTTTTATATAAAGGACTAGATAGGTAAATATTTTAAGCTTTGAGGGCTACACACAGTCTTTTGTGTATTCATCTTTTTTTTTTTTTTTAAAGAAATCTTTACCAAAAAAATATCTTAGCTCGTGGGATGTGCAAAAGCAGTCCATGGATACCCCCTCACATCCACTAGGATGGCTATAATTAAAAAAACAGCAAAGGGAAAATAACGAGGGTAGGCAGGGATGGAAAGACACTGAAACCCATATATTATTGATGTGAATGTAAAATGGTGACCATTTCTCAAGATCTGAGATGCAGAATTATGACATGACCTAGCAATTCCGCTCCTTGGTGTGTAGCTGAAATGGACTAAATTAGACTATAAAGGGGATTGGGCTAAGACTAGAACAGGAAAGTTAATTCTTCCTCGAAGACTAGGGAGAAAATTAGTAAGTCAAATACATCAGGGCACTCATCTGGGGACACGCAAGCTTAAGGAACTTATGGGCAAGCAGTTCCAGGTTTCTAAATTAGGGTGTATGGCTCAGGATGTGGTTGATAGATGTGCTCAATGTCAGGCGGTAAATGCAGGAGGAACTAGAATAGAAGAGGGAAAAGAGAAAGAGGTAAAGAACCAGGAATTTATTGGGAAATAGATTTTACAGAGATGAAACCGGGAAAATATGGGTACAAGTATATGTTAGTTTTTGTAGATAACCTTTTCAGGCTGGGTAAAGGCTTTTTCTGCCGAACATGAGGTGGCAGGAGTGGTAGCCAAGAAGCTACTAGAGGTTTGGGTCACCTCTTGTCATCGGGTTAGACAAAAGCCCTGCATTTGTGAGTTCAGTCTCACAGGCATTGGCCAAAGCCGTAGGCACTAATTGGAAACTACATTGTGCCTACCGGCCCCAAAGCTCCGGGCAAGTAGAGAGAATGAATCGGACTCTTAAAGAAACCTTGACAAAATTAATTCTGGAGACTGGCAGTGGGTGGGTAGATCTCCTTCCCTTCGCCCTCCTCAGGGCACGATGTACACCCTACTTAAATAAGGTGACCCCATTTGAAATAATGTTCGGAAGACCCCCTCCCCTCTGCCCCCAACTACAAGAGGTTGCTATAGCAGAAATGACTGACCAATCTGTACTCCAGTCACTGCAGGCGTTACAGTCTGTTTTAAAAAAAACCCATGCAGGGATCCGGACTGCACACACTGGAACGGAGATGGAGGTGAAGCCACATGCCTACCAACCCGGGGACTTGGTTTGGGTACGCCGCCACCAAGTGGGAAACCTGGAGCCTCGCTGGAAGGGACAGTTTACTGTCATCCTGACCACCCCCACGGCAATAGAAGTAGAAGGCATCAGGGCCTGGATTCACGCGGGTCACGTCAAACGAGCCGAGGATGAGAACACCCCCCAGAGGTGGATGCCGCTGCCAATGGACCCCGCCGATCGTGGACTAAAACTAAGACTCAGAAAAACAATAAGTTCATTAAATTTATTGTTGCCCCTGTTATATGGGGGGGGGGATATAAAACTGGCTAAAAAGTCAAAGATTTGACTAATCTCCAAAGAAAAGGGGGGAATGTAAGGACCTATTTTATGTTTATATTTTGTCAAGAGGCTTTCATTGAGGTTAAGCAAAAACTTGTTGTTTAGCCCTTGAACTGTCCTTGCTTCCCTCCCCCCAGGGGATTCACTTAAAGGCGGGTCCCGGAAACCAGCTCCAGGTAACAATGCCCAGATACAAAGGTGGGTCAGGCCAGGTGGAGACATCCGATCAGTAGGGGGTTGCATACTGTCTCCCTAGCTACCAAGGAGTATGGGCCCGCCCTCTGGGTACCCTTTTGGCGCCAATCCTAATCAAGGTGTAATAGGCTGATTCAAATGTCTACTAGGGTAAATTATAATTCAATTGGTCACCTAGCATCACTGTGGAGTTTCCTGTGTGTGTTACAATCTCATTGGTCATCTGTGCGTGGCCAGGCCCAACCGCATGGCCTTTGCCCTTAAAAGCTAGACTGTGAAACAGAGAAGGGTCGCCCTGTCTTGTAAGAGGTGCGGCCCCGAACGTTTGGTTAGATTCTTGATGCTTGGTGTGAAATAAAGCTTTGCTTGACCTTCGCTTTGTATCAGTCTCGCTTCTTTAATCACGGACCCGTTATTGGGGCATAACATATGGGGGCTCGTCCGGGAAAACAGGTGTTCAAAAAAAAAACTTGTTTGTATGTAAATATTCACAGCAGCACCACTGACAACAGCCGAAAGGTGAAAACAGCCCAAGTGTCCATCAACAAATGAGTGGATAAACAATAGGTGATATAGCCATATAATGGAATATGGTCCTTCTGTAAGAAGGATGGATGTGCTGATCCATGCCACAGCATGGATGAACCTTGAAACACTATGTTGAGTGTAAGAGGTCAGACACCTAAGGCTGGCTTCCATTCATGTGAATAGTTGAATCACAGAGATAGGAAGCAAGTTGGTGATTTTAGGGGCTGGCAGGAGTGGGGAATGAAGGGTGACTTTTCCACGGATGATATCTCCTTTAGCTCTGGAGTGAGCTAGTGGAGTGAGATGCCCTGAATGACACTGAATTATACACCTTAAAATTGTTAAAATGGCAAATTTTAGGGGCTCTTGGCTGGGTGTCTCAGTCGGTTAAGCATCTGCCCTTGGCTCAGGTCATGATCCCAGGGTCCTGAGATTGAGTCCCATGTTGGTCTCCCTGCTCAGCAAAGAGTCTGCTTCTCCTTCTCCCACTGTCCCTTTCCCCTACTGTGCTGTCTCTCTTTCTCTCAAATAAAAAAATCTTTTAAAAAAGGGCAAATTTTATATCATGTGTATTTTGCCACAATTAAAATAAATGATTGAAAGGAGAACCTAATTTGTAAAACAGCTATGGGCTGGATTTGACACAGGAAGTGTAGTTTGTCCTCTTTTCTCTACCTGTGATACCCATTGGTAGCCACCAGCCCCATGTGATGGCTGAGTCTTGTGACAGTGCAACTAAACTTCTTATTTGATTTCATTTAAGTTAATTTAAGTTTAAATTTAAGTAGCCACATGGGGGCCACTGACTTCTATACTGGACTGCATGCCTCCAGAAAGCTGGATGACAGAAAGAGAAGAAAAGCTCAAGACATTCTTTTAGAATCCAGAGGAAAGACAAATTAAAAAAAAAATGGTGATGAGATAGAAGAGGACAGATCCAGGGGAAATCCTAGGAGGGTGGAAGGGAAAGACAGAGGAGAGATAAAAATCAAAGAAGAAAAGAACAAACTTTCTAGGTCTGAAGAAATGGCTTTGTTAATTGGATCAACTCACTGTGTTGCTATTATCAAAAAAAAATAGTGAAAAACAGCAATGTTAAAACATAGCCCAGTGAAAGTATTTTGAAGTTGAAAGTTAAAAGAAATTTTGCTAGAAACATCCATGCATGGGAATAAATAGATTACTTAGAGAGCAAATAGCAAAATGATTGCAGATCTTTTGGAGGACTCTAAATGCTTTAGGCAATGGTTATAACATTCTGAGGAAGAAAATATTAAGATTTAAAGATTCTTTACTTAGTTGATGGGTGTGACTGTTCAGAAGTGAAAGGAAGCCATTTTCAGAAAGACAGATCCCTGGAAAGTCAATACTCTCTTAAAGGCAAAATTCTCATGTAAGTAACCTGGTAAGTAAGGGTCAACAAAGCAAAGCAAAGCAAAACAAAACAAAACAAAACAAATGGGAAATCATGGTAATAAAGAATTGGAAGAAAACAAGTAAAACTGTAAAATACAGAGTTTAGTAGAAATGATTCTAGTTAATATGATTATACCACAATGTACATGAAAAATAAGGAAACAAATGATGTAAAATTGTTTTGTTAATTTAAAAATCTAAGATTCCATCATTCAGACTTAGATAGGAGTGAGAAGAAAGTAAACTTGTCCAGACTGTCTCAAACGTGTACATGTTTGATGTGGACTTATTTAGGTCACCAAAACTCTTTCCCCAATGCAATGTTTTATGATATGCTCCTAGGAGTGGCTTCCTCCAAACACAAGCCTTTCACTCCAATCATATGGTGGTGTCAGAGGCAACCTTATCAGGAGATACCAGTAGAGGTGGCAGCTTTCTCCTTGAATTTGGGGATATTTATTCTACAAGGTCTCTATCTGTCCTTTCCTCATACATTTCTGGCTAGTAGTGACAGTTGCCATACCTTCATAAACTGAAACATTCTGATTTTATGAGGTTCTTAGCAATTATATGGTTTTGATCACTTCTCATGCCCAACACTAATAGATCAGTTTAATTCTTAAATTATATATATTTTTATACATCTTCAGGGAAAATTAAGATAATAAATGAGCTTCCCTTATTAATGGGAGGTCACATTCAGTGGATAAAGGAAGCCTAAGGGCCATGTAAATAGAGAAGAGACCTCAAACTTTGTCTAACCTGATGACCAAAGGAGGAGAAATTTTAACCATAGCAGATTTATCATGGTGTAAACTGGACACAGGGTATCTCATTTTTCAGCTTTTCCAGGAGAAACAGAAAGAAAACATTCAAAGAAAATGAGAATAGATGTATCAATTATTACAATAAAAGCAAATGGTTTAAATCCTTTTATTAAAAGATAAATTAAATTGAGTTAAAGAATAACTTTATGCAACTTAAGGTTCATTGGCAAACATTAAAACTAAAAGTATTAGAAAAGATATTCTAGCACATTCAAATAAAACCAGAGGTGGAGAATTAATATCACCCAAAATATAATTTAAAGCACGATATAGTAAATAGGTATGGTTTGTGTTGATAAAATGTATTATCCTAAATGATGTTGTGATAGTCTTCATTCATTTTATTTCATATATATTATTTATGGAAGATAAAACAAAGCATTCATTCTTTCATAGATCATGAAGACAAAAATCTGCATATGAAATTTTATATTAAAATTTATTTGGCTGAATATATGAATATTTAACATTAGCTTCCATAAAGAAGGAAAAAAAAAACTTTCTTTCCAAAATCCTTAGAAATTTAGTAAAATTTGTCATAGTCTTGGCCATAAAGAAATCCTTAATAAATTCTAATGAGTAGAAATTTAACAGCTCATCTTGTCTAACCATAGTACAATACATTCGAGGAATTGAAAGAACAGGTTGAAATAAAAACCACTTGGGTGGGTGCCTGGATAGCTCAGTTGGTTAAATATTTGATTCTTGGTTTCAGCTCAGGTCATATCTCAGGGTTGTGAGATTAAGCCCCTCATTAGGCTCCATGCTTGGAGCAGAGTCTGCTTAAGATTTTCTCTCTCCCTCTTCTTCTATTCCCCTTCCCACTCTCTCCTAAAAAAACCAAAACAAGCAAACAAAACACTTGGAAATCATGGGTAAAGAAAAATCTCTTTCTTCAATCACATGAATATTAAAAACTAACATTAACTATTTAGAAAATAATGGGCCTAGTGCTTATCAAATCCCATGGGATAGGGTCAACACTATTGCAGGCAACAAAATCATAGCATTAATATTCAATAATAAGGAATTCAATAATAAAGAATTAAAGCAAAGTATTCAACTTGAGAAGTTATTTGAAGATTAGCAAAATCAACATACAAATAGCACAAGAAAAGAAATGAAAAAAAAAATTCTGAAAAAGCAAATCCATGAAACAAAAACTTTTTTAGATGTAGAGAAGCCTGTTCAAGAAGAGTGAAACACAAATATGTGAAATCATGGCTGAGATTTATATAATAGGGCAGCTACACATAGATTTTTAAAAGAGATAATCCTATGCACAGCTTCTGAATAAATTTTAAAATCTTAGTTAAAACAATTGGGTGGGAATGCAAGCTGGTGTAGCCACTCTGGAAAACAGCATGGAGGTTCCTCAAAAAGTTGAAAATAGAGCTACCCTACAACCCAGCAATCGCACTACTGGGTATTTACCCTAAAGATACAAATGTAGTGATCCGAAGGGGCACATGCACCCGAATGTTTATAGCAGCAATGTCCACAGTAGCCAAACTATGGAAAGAACCTAGATGTCCATCAACAGATGAATGGATAAAGAAGATGTGGTATACACACACACACACACACACACACACACACACACACAATGGAATACTATGCAGCCATCAAAAGAAATGAAATCTTGCCATTTGAAATGATGTGGATGGAACTAGAAGGTATTATGCAGAGCAAAATAAGTCCATCAGAGAAAGATAATTATCATATAATCTCCCTGATATGAGGAAGTTGAGAGGCAATGTGGGGGACTTGGGAGGTAGGAAAGGAATAAGTGAAACAAGATGGGATCGGGAGCGAGAAAAACCATAAGAGACTCTTAATCTCACAAAACAAACTGAGGGTTGCCGAGGGGGGTGGAGAGGGGAGTAGGGAGAGGGTGGTTGGCTTATGGACATTGGGGAAGGTATGTGATATGGTGAGTGCTGTGAAGTGTGTAAACCTGGCAATTCACAGACCTGTACCCCTGGGGCTAATAATACATTATATGTTAATAAAAAAATAAAAAATTTAAAAATTATGTATAGGTACACCAGTAATAGAGAATAGCTTTATAAGATTAAAATTTTTTTTAATAAATACTACACTGGTATTAGCCAAACAGGCATGGGATAATAATGTAAGGAGTAAGAGTTTGCTGGTAGTATTTTGTAGTTAAAGAATCAAAGAAAGAAGTATACTATAATGTATGGAGAGCAAATATGTTTAGTAGGACATCTATAATGAAAGAAACAAACTATATAGAAATTAAAATTTTTCTTTTACTATCTAAAAACTAAAAAAACAAAACAAACAAAAAAAAAACAATTAGGGCAGGGGATACGAATAGTGATATTGACTGAGGAATGGATACATATCCAGCAGCAAGACAAAAAGTGTTTTAAAGTAAGGCTCTTGGTCCAGAATGGATTATGGGTGAGGTCTTTCAAGCTCATTGCAGCGTTGCAATCAATCTCTTAAAATGGGAGTTCTTTTTAGACATGAAAGTTGAGCTGAACATCCTATGTGTTACTGCTAAGCTTGGCATAAAGTAGCCTCTCAGTAAATACTTGCTAAATGAATTAACCAATCAACGGAGACCCACCGTGATACATTTTATTTCAAAAAGGTTGTTGGACCGCGGTTGTCAACCTTTGTACCAGTAGTGTTGCACTTTCTTATATCTTCCCCCTTTCTCTGTTCATGCTATTCCTTCTGCCTGCACAGAAGGCAGAAGAATGAGTTCTGCTTCTCCTGCACACCTAAGTTCAGGTATCACTTCCTTCAGAAAAGCCCCCTCTCCCATACTCCTCCAGCCCAGAGTTCTACCTTCTCATGGTATGTTACTCACATAACTACCCTTGTACTTTCTGTTCATCCACTTGTTTCTCCAACAAAATGATACATTCCTGGAGGACCATGACTGTATTCTACGGATCTTCAAATTCCTAGCATCAAAGATGAAATCTGGGAAGTTGGAGGGATTAAAAGATGTTGAACCGCCTTAAAATGATGGGCTCGATCTGTTACGACTGGCACTCCCATTCTACTATGTTTTGTAAAATTGTGTATGCCACGAGAAACTGCACTTATTAGGGAATAGTAATCATGTTCTTTTTTATTAACTGTTTCTCTTCCTCCACTACCCCTCATTCAGATTCTTCCCTCAGTTCCTATGGGATCTGCGGCCCCATTCCTCTGGTTTCCTTGGTTCCATGTTTCCCAACATTCAACCCAAAGACGTTTAGTAAATATCAACTACGTCCCAGGCAGGAAGAAGATACGCATCGCTCCTAGCCCCACGGAGCTCATCTTCTGTCTGAAAAGAGACATCACTCTCACCTCCTTTGGCTCAAGGTTGCTTGGTGTCTGTTTAAACAACTTACAGAAGCCGCCATAGCCACTGATTCCAGGAGTGGAGGGTCTTAAGAGCAGGGAAGGGAAGGGGAAAAATAGGAATTTCTATTCTTAGGCTGAATAAAATTGTATTAGTGCATCCCATCTAAAAGGCACACTTCAAGGAAGCAGAAATATAGAAGTGAGATGGGGTAGTCATGTGCCATGCTTTGAGGAAGCTTCCATTTTCCTGGGAGAAACAGACCAGAAATTAATAAAAAGATTAATAGACAATGTAATTTGCAATTGTGAAGCATACAAAGATTGAAAGAGAAAGAAGGGATCAGGACTACAATCTGCTTTCCTTACACTGGGTCGTGATGCAACAGTTCGGTCAGGAGCAAAGGTTTCCTTTTCAGACCTTCAGACCAGAGAAGAGTTAGCAAACATGATTGGTGGCCTCAAGCATTTGTTAACAATTCAAAATGAAAAAAAAAAATGCACTTTGGAATAATTTTAGATTTAGAGAAAAATAACAAAGACAGAGCGTTCCTACACATCCTTTGCTCAATTTCTTCTATTGTTAACACCTCTTGATCACAGTTTCTTTTGTTAGAGAAACTAACATTGGTATTTTCCTAGTGACCAAACTCCCCACTTTATTTGTATGTCACCAGCTTTTCCACATTTGTCCATTTCTTGGATCCAAGATCCAATCAGGGATACCATATTGCATTTAGCTTAGCATCTTTGGGATCCTTGAGTATTCATGACTCTGTGAATTTATTTAGCACCCAGATACAAAGCAGACTCGGCGGGCAAAGTGTTCTTGTGTAGGTAGTTTGCCGATGCACGGAGGATCAAAGAAATCCTTAACAAACTGGGCACCCATCCCTGCCCCTGTCACTGATGTCAGCAGAACATTTTGCATTTTACAATGCATCTCCCGTGGGCATCTGGGACAGATTCTGCATTCCCACAGAAGCCTCTCTCCAAATTAAATACTTGAAACAAAACGGGGCGTACGGTGCAACATTTATAAATTACCTATGAGGGACTGTAAACATAGGATTGCTTTTTTTAAAATTTAATTGCCCTTTTAAATTTTTAATTTGGAGACAGGGCTGGGGCGGGGGGCGGAGGTGGGGGGGTCATACAGGAGGTGTAGAGGCTGACTCCTGACCAGTCGCCCGTCTGTCGAATGGACAGCACGCCCAGAAAGATTAACCCAGATTCCCCCAAAGAAATCTGTGTCAAATTGATGCTGAATTGGTCTGGCATCTGAAGAGAATCTTGACATGACAAGATTAACCCTCTCGGCACCCCGGGTCTCTGGAAGAGGGTCTTCCAAAGGTTTACCTGTGCAGAGCTCAGCGGCAGGGAAGCCAGCTGTGAGCTCTCCGCATCGGGCGTGTGGCTCTGGAGGCGGTGGGAATGCACGATGGGCCGGTGTTCTTACTCCGGCGGGATTTCCCACCTCTTTGCACTGGATTTGTCACTGACATTTCATCACACTGTGTGCTCATGGTGAATCTGGAGGAGAGCTCCTGCCGCCTGGCTACACACGTTGCGTTCCCCAGCAGCCGGCTCTGACACCCACCTGCCTCCGGATGAGCGATCCCTGTCTGGGTCCATAGTCCAGGATGAGGCTGTGATTGGATGCTAATGAACCTCTTTCCCTCCTGGACTTCTGAGTCTTGCTTCACTCCCCAGGGAGCGTTTTCACTCCCTCGAGTGACCTCCTCTCCTCCTCCTTGCAGAAGGAGTAAGAGCTTCTTTTAGATCTTAATTGCGAATGGACTCCCTCTTCTGCACGCCGTATGGACCGGCTTATCTTCTTAGGGTTTCTCTAGAAGCAAAACCAATGGTATTAACTGGTAGCTACTAATCCAAGCCTCCAGAGTTATGTGAGACAGACAGACACATGGAGAACACGGCCGAGGGCCTGGGATTCACTGGGGTTTGGCTGTTGAACAGAAGTTCTCACGGGGCCCCCTTTGACAGAAGGGCAGGTGTCAAAAGTCCAGGACACAGGCCCTGGATCTCAGCCAGGAGAAGAAGCTCCAGCACTGAGTTCTGATGGTTTGGTGACAAATACAGTCCTAGCTCGGGCCACTCTGCTGAGCTTTGTTTGTTGTTGGAGTCAGATTTATGGTTTGTGCAGAACCGGAATAGCCTTCAGCCACTTACTCATTTGTCAGGCTACATATGTGATAAAATCTCTCTGCCAGTTCCTGCCAAGCAGAGAGTGGATGGCAGATACGGTTTTGAGCTGAACATCAGGCTTTAGGAAAAATCTGGCATCTTTAGCTGTCATTGCAATTACGATTTGCATTTCAGGAATTCACTATTAAGATCTCATCCAGGAAGAGGAGCATCCGGGATTGCCCTGTGTTCCAAACTGGATACCCGTGGACCATATCGGGGCTCTGGATGCGTTTAGTTTGGCCACACAGAGCAAACATGAATGGTCTTGGATGGGACACATACTCCCCAGAATGCCCGTCTCTGCCTCTCTCCACGGTCTCATGCACAATCTGTTTCATGTATTGGCCTCACGGATAGTGGGTTGAATCGTGGCTCCCCAAAAGCACATGGAAGTCTTATCTCCTGGAACTTGTGCATGTAACTTTCCCGGGAAACTGGGTCTTTGTCGATGTAACTAAATTCAGGATCTGAGTTGGGGTCATCTGGGTTTAGTGTCACCCCAAAATCTAATGGCAGGTGTGCTTTTCAGAGAAAGGTCCAAGAGATTTGAGATATAGACCCACAGAGAAGATGGCCTTCTAAAGATGGAGATAGGGATTGGAGAGATGTGACCACAAGCCAAGGAAGGTGTGGGGCCACCAGAAGCTGGAAGATACCAGGAAGGATGGAACCCTAAAGCCTTTGGAGGGATTTTGGATCCCTGGCTTCTGGAACTGTTTGAGAATAAATTGCTGGTGTTTAAGTCACTAAGGTTTTTTTTTTTTTTTATGCTTTTGTTTGTTTTAGTCTCTGTGTATTTGTATATGTATATGTGCTTGTGTGTATGTGTGTCTGTGTGTGTACAATCTCTGTGTGTGTTTAAGAGCTTTTGAAACTCACTCAACTGTGGGCATTATTCTTCTGCACTCCTATCCTCCTTCTCTGGCTGTCTTACTGTGGCCTTTTCTAAATCATTGTGGCATCTATAGTTTTTGTCCCTCTAGCACACTTCTTTCTTCTTCTGGTGACCGAAGCCACTACTCTGACAACATGGAACCCATGACCTTGCTGCATCCATCACAGCCCTCAACACGCCCACAACTGTGGTGATCAGTTCAAGGCAAACATGCATTTCGTTGTGGCAGTCATTCCCTGGACATTTCCAATGTGAATTGACAGGAGAGCACTTCTCTGCAGTTACAGAGCCCTTGGTTTGTGAACACTGAGATGCTCACTGACGTATGAAGGAGTCTGTCTGAGCAGGGGAACAAAGCAAGGGGCAGAGAGGCGGAGAGACAGAGAAATGAGTGATAGGGAGAGGCCACTCCTTATTGTTGTGTCTTTATTAGTTCAAATTGGGTTTCTCTAGAAAATTGTAACTGAAAGTACCTTAAATAATACACCCTCTTCTTCATCCCCACCCCACATCTCTGAGTGTACCAGCTTTTCTTCTTTGGCGCTCCCTTTTTTTCCCATTTATTGGAGAAATTGAGGAAATATCTCTTTCTGGATGGTTTTGCTCTGGAGCTCACCTCTGAGCTTCACGTTCATGTGCATCTGCCTCCTGCCTGCCCCATGTTGACCAAACATGAGCAACATGGAATGTGTCCTCCCTTCCTCCCCGTTGTGCTTGGTTGCTTCTGTCAGCAAATGGAGCCATTGGTTATGATTTCAATTCTTTCCTCACTACCACTTTGCCCATGTCCAGGCACATCCACTTTTGCCTGATACATTTCAGATTATCTTTCAAGACTCAACTCAAAACTCATCTGCTCCAAGAGCTTTGCACGAGACACTTGCCATACTCGGCAATGTTTCCATAGAACATGCATATTTCTATCTTAAAGTCATGTGACTGGTCTTCTTGGGGATGGGGGGAGTGTCTTCTTGCTAGAAAAGTCTAGCAGAGGTCTTGGTTTCTGAGAACTCATGGAGGTATGATGATGTTATGGCTACCTCTTGCCTTGAGTAATTAATTAATTCAACCACGAAGACTTTTTGAGTACCTACCACATGTACGATGTATACCTAGCTCTGCTAGGGATTGTGGATGCAGTGGTGAGCAAAACCTGATACAATTTTTATCCTCTTGCGGCTTATCCTCTATAGTAGTGGTTGGGGGTAGACCATTCAGAGATACACCATCCAGATTCCTCCAAGGAAGGAGAGGAGTATAGTCAGCAGAGAACCTTGAGGTCAGTGTCTGCCTCAGCTACAGAAACCTGCCTCACCCAAGGTCATGCCCTTTCTAGGCAGCTTGCTCCCCTACCTAACACTATTTGCTCTGGAGCTCCTTGCAAGGTTGGCTGAGGTTTTCTGGAGCATACATCATGATCTGACTTCTTTTTCTGACCAAACTAACTTCCTCCCCTTCCCTTCTACAGAGATTGATCCTTATTTCCATAATAAACATCTCATACCCCAAACTCCATCTTAGCATCTGTTTTCAGAGAATCCAACCTGAATAATGGGTCAAAGAGTCATCAAAGCAACGATGATATAAAAAAATGTGAAATTGTTATGATGGTAAGCGTTCCAAAGGAAAGTTCCCTGGATTCTCGACCTCAGCTCTGTATGTGAAAGCTGTCCCTCTAACTTCCACCTGGATGGTAATTGAAACAGAGATGAATAATAACTGGATGAAGAACTGAGCCCTCAAAACGTGTGTGAACCCCAGGAGCACAGACGGAGACAGAGCCAGGGGTCCTTCCAGCCATAGCCTGAGTCTTGGATGTTATAAGGTCCAGATGGTATGTATGGGTCAAGGCATGAGACAACCTGAGAAAATCTCCGAGTTTGACCCATATCACCTGGTCTTCCAATAGGGCCCTTTGCTGCCCTTTGCAGCCTACAGCCCCAAACCTCGTTGCTCTTCTTTGCCAACATCATGGAGATTAACATTCCGAAAGCATTCAGTTGTTCGTCATTCCTTAATAAACATTTATGAAGATTAAACAAGAGAACTTTTGTGATGTTGCATCTTTGTTTACATTTTGTCTTTTATGCAAAACACCCTTATCCTGCATATTGCCTACAAATGGTCATTTCAAAGAACATGGATTTTGACATTTTGTAGATCAAGTTTGGAAATTCTAACTCTGCTGCCTATGGTCTGGGTGACTCTGAGTTAATCACTTAATCTATCTGAACTATGAATTTTTCATCTGTAAAGGGGGTGGTGGCATGAATAACAACTCTTTCATGTGGCTTTAGTGAGGATTAAATCAGGCCAGGGGTTGAAACATACACCAGGTGCCTGGCACCAGGTGTGTACAAGCTCAGGGTTCTGAGACTGAGCACCTCCTTCAATTCAGCATCCTAGGCACCTGTCTTGCTTCACCCTAGATGGGACCCCACCTGGCATATAATAGTTATCAGTAAGTATCAATTTTCTTCTCTTGTTCATTAAGGTCCACTCAATTCCTCTCTCTTCTGTTTCCTCCAGCAAGAATAATTACAAATTCTATGATTATTAGTCTAGACCAAGGATTGACAAACTTGACCAAAGAGCCAAGTTCAGCCCACCGCCGGGCTGTGGAATTAAAGTTCTACTGGAGCACATCCATGTCCACTCACCCACATGTTTTCTGTGCCTGCTTTTGGGTGACAACAAGGTTGGGTCATTGCAATGGAGACCATGAGACTCTCAAATCCTGAAATATTTACTATCTAGCTCTTTACAGAAAAAAGAGTTTGCCAGGCCTGGTCTATAGTGATCCCCTCAAAAGCAAGAACCCCCCTTTTCTCTCTTTTAATGTTTCCTTCCTTTAACACCTCAACCCACTGCACAGACATCCTATAACCCTCTAAGTGTCTATTGAGTCATGAAGTCTATTGCTTTGTGTTGTGGACTATTAGGCTCTCCTGGCTTCTGGGCTTCACTCTGACTATAGGCGCTCCTTTTATCCTGTTCTGGAAAGTTTCAATCACCTGTAATACCACTGAAGTTGAACTTACTTTGGGATATATTTATGCTCCTTTCAGATAAACAAAAGCAACCTCCTCTGTCTTTTCTCTTCTAAAGGTTGGCATGGAGCTTCTAGCCTATCAACCACTCACATCAAGTCACCAGCTTTGTTTTAGAGACACTTCCTATGGACTTTGCTGGAGTCAGTCCTTTTGAGCCACAATTAGGATGCAACAAAGGGTGAGCTAATGTGGGATCTGATGCAGTGAGGAGGAATGGAAGAGTAGAAATGGGAGAGGCCTTCTCCTTGTGGTCACTGCCGCACACCCTTCATGCTTGTTTTGTGAGGATCCCTCCTGTACTTTCTGTCTCACAATGTGATACAAGTCTCACTGACTTTCTAAAGCCTGTGTTGTAGCTTATATTAGGAGGTGGAATTCATCCACATTGAGCTTTGGATAACCTGCAGAGTTGAGCTGGATTCTAGGTTGATTGTGGTTGTCGTAGGGCTTCATGAAATTGGTTTGGAGAATCCGTGAAATCATGCGCCATGGATCTGGGAGCTTTTGGCTTATTCCTTACATGATACTGACTTTCTCCTCTTTGCCTGGAATCCACATAAATGTCACAAACCCGAATCAGTCTAAGGCGTTCGCTGTTGAGGTCGAGGGAAAGTCTAAACACTTCCTTTCTTTAGGTCTTTCCTTATGTTTTTAATAATTATGTTTGTCGGGGTGCCTGGGTGGCTCAGTGGGTTAGGCCTCTGCCTTCAGCTCAGGTCGTGGTCTCAGGGTCCTGGGATTGAGCCCCGCGTCGGGCTCTCTGCTCAGCGGGAGGCCTGCTTCCCCCTCTCTCTCTGCCTGCCTTTCTGCCTGCCTGTGATCTCTGTCTGTCAAATAAATAAAAAATATTTTTAAAAAAATTATGTTTGTCTTTGCTCCGTATTAAATGATTTAATAAAAACAGAAGAGCTGGGTTCATAGACTAGGGTCTGGGACTGCCAGCAGATATTCACCTCTTTGGTTGGCAACAACAACAACAATTTGTCACTTGATCATATGTCAGGAAGTCTGTGAACCAACACGTAAGACTAGTTAGCCCTGAGTCCAGGGGATTAAAGTAGCTGGAAGTAACTTTTCACCTGCAAAGGAAAGGTCAGTGAGTTACTCTCATTGCTATTTTACTTCTATTCATTCCATTTCTCAATGAGTTGTATTGAGAAACCTAAATTCTCTAGCTGGGACTTTTTCAGGATGGTCCGTGTGCCAGCTACATTGGAATAATCTGGGGGAACCTGATGAACGAGCAGATTCCAGGGACCCATGAATCAGAATCCTGGGATGGAGGGAGGGGAAGGACACTGAGAGGCAGTGGAATTCTGCAGGTTGAACAAGACATCCAGGTGATGCTTCTACTCACGGTTTGCGAACCAGAGATAAGTAAGACATGCTCTCCATTCTTGTTCACTATGCAGTATCTAAAGACAATTTTTGCAGAGTGCTACAGTCCAAGACCATGCAAGATGGTGTGAAAAGACAGAATATGGACTACTGGGACATTCATGGATTGTCTTACTACAGTCGGCTGAACTGAGTGAAGGTCTAGCTGCTTGGTTGGCATATAGACAAGACTTTACTGGTAGAATGCTGAGAACAGTTGACGTTGTATGACATCAATGTCCCATCACTGATGATGCTGGATTGTGCTTCATAAGAGACCTTCAAGAGCTGGGATGCCTGGGTGGCTCAGTGAGATAAACATCTGCCTTCGGCTCAGATCATGATCCTGGGGTCCTGGGTTCAAGTCCCATGTCAGGGTCCTTGTTCAGCAGAGAGCTTCTCCCTCTGCCTTCTGCTTGTGTTCTCTCTTCTCTCTTGGATAAAAAATAAATTAATTAATTAAATCTTAAGAAAAAAAAGAGAGACCTTCAAGAGTTGATATAAGAAGGAAAAACAAGCTCCTGGACACTTCTCTTATGCTGAATGTAGTAGCTTCCTCCAACCTTTGTTAGCTTTCATTTCACCTTCAGTGGGCCAGGTGCCTCCCTGGAAACTGCAAACTGGTGCTTAGTACATTAGGATTTTTTTTTTTTTTTTTTTTTTTTGCTCCCCAGGAGCTTTCATTTCAGCTACATAAAAAAAGCCTACAACTTATAAGACTTTTTATATATACCGTCAATGCAAAATGCTGGATGAGTAGAATAGACCATGAATTTAGAGGACTGGGCATGGTGATGTTGTTTTCTTCCTAGAGGATGAGAGGTTGTAGAAAAGAAAGACACAGGGGTAAGCAGATTTAGAGATATTTTTTGAATGGCGTGTGAGTACAAGTTCTCAAGAGAAACAGAATGGAACAGGGGGAGGTGTTTATTTTAAGGAATTGGCTCACATAATTTTGGAAGGCTGGCATCCAAAATCTGCAGGGTGGGCTGGAGGCTGGAGACCCAGGGAAGAGATGCGATTTTAGTCCAAAGTCCATCTGTTAGTAGAATTCCTCTGCTTTCCAGGTTTTTCTTCTTTTTTATTTTCTTTCTTTTCTCTTCTCTTCTCTTCTTTTATTTTCTCTTTTCTTTTCTTTTCTCTTAAGGCCTTCCCTGATTAGATGAGGCCCACCCACATCATGTAGGGCAAGCTGTTTTACTCAAAGACCACCTGTGCAAATATTAATCCAATCAAAAAATACTTTCACAAAAACACTAGAACAGTGTTTGACTACATATCTGGGTATGAAGACCAGTCAGTTGATACATATAATGCAGCATCATGTGCTGAGGCTCCTCAGACCACACTTTGGGTAGCAAGGCTCTCTGTGCTACTTTTTGCTTACTTTACCTCCCCTGACCTTTGACAACTTCATCTAGAAGGCTGATAAAACAGAATGGAATCAGCATGTCTCTAGTGTCTGCTCCAGAAGCCACCCCCTGCCTTGGAAGTTCTAGAGAAATGTTTTCCCTGCTCTAGAGATTGGATCATCCCCCTAGACCTTGAGGCTTTAATGAAAGAACTATTAGATTAGGCTCTTAAGATCCTGTGACTTCGGGCGCCTGGGTGACTCAGTGGCTTAAAGCCTCTGCCTTCAGCTCAGGTCATGATCTCAGGGTCCTGGGATTGAGTCCTGCATTGGGCTCTCTGCTCAGCAGGGAGCCTGTTTTCTTCTCTCTCTCTCTCTCTGCCTGCCTCTCTGCCTACTTCTGATCTCTCTCTCTGTCAAATAAATAAATAAAATCTTAAAAAAAAAAAGATCCTGTGACTTCTAGAAAAATTGTTCCAATGTTCAAGGTCTGAAGAGAAATGTGAGATGTCAAGTTTCACCTTGTTTTTATACAGATTCCATGGTATTTGGCTAGCCTGCTTCATAGTTTATTGTTTGAGGTTATAGCTATTTTTCTTATTTCAGAGAAAATAAAGTTTGGTTTTTAAAAAATTAGTCCTCACAGATGGTAACTGGGCTGAGTGTGCATCTGACAGGGTCAAGTGCAGCAAAAACATAGAACTCTCAAGGTCCTCTATCTCTATCACCTGGTATTTTCTTCCCCAAGACTGACCACAGTGCAGGACAGCAAAAGGTCTCTTGATCATATGTTCTGCTCTTTACCCAATTACACACATTCTTTGTTCATTTAACAAATATCACTGTGCATCTTCTGTACACAAAAAGCTATTTAAATGCTGAGCACACAGTGGTGAGGCCCTTGTACTCATGGAACCCAATCCTTCAGAAGTCTGCCTGCACTGAGGGCTGACTGAGGAGCCTCATGGGGGAAATTCAAGATCAAGGAAGAGAGAGTCAGGAAGAGCAAGCATGCTCAAACCCAAAATCTAGTCACCAAAAGGGAAGGGGAAATTCTGAGTAGAGCTTAATGTTGATCCTCTTGGGTCAGCTTCTTGTGGAGAGGAGTTTCTGCTTTAATAAAATGCTAAAGATCTGGTTCCAGATATTTGTTAGGTTAAGGTATGATTAGTATTACTTTGAGGTCCATCCATCAGTGCATAATGACACAGAGGAAAGACGGAGACATGGTCTGCTCACATTCTTAAAAATTCTTCTTGACTTCTGTGTGTTGAGAACATGGAGTCATTTTGAGATCTTAGGTTTATAGTGTCTCTTCAGTGACAGGAGAGGTCATTTGTAGGAAATGGAGGTATCCAAAGAAATGGCAGAAGTGTCCAGCAGGGTGCCTGGCAGTAGGCAGCGGTATCTGATGGGTGCCATCTTAGTTCACCCAGCAGTAGCTGTTGTCACTGATAAACTACCAAGTCTTGGTGATTTATGGCAATAGAAGTTCATCTCTCACTTAAGGAAATGAGTATTCCTGACCTGAGGGAGGCCTTCCATGTTGGCCAAACGTTGAGATCTAGGTTTCTTCCATCTTGGGTCTCAGAGTCATTTGCATTCAGCTAGTAGAAGACAAGAACTCTCAGAGAATCATGTGTGTGGTGTGGCCAGGACTGAAAGAGGCACACATCACCTCTGCTTACTTTCTCTTGTCTACACATGGGCACACTTGACAAGGCAGGGGGCTGGGTATATAGCCTAATCCTTTGCCCAGAGAGAAGAAAAGGCAGATGAAGCTATCACCTGGCAATTTCTGCCACAGGAGAAAAATATTGTCATTAAGTAGGCAAGGTAACTTTGTAACTTTGGGCAGAGGCAAAAACAATAGAGCACGAAAGATCAAAAAGACTTGAACCCCGGCCATGGACACGGGCAATGCCTCGGAAACACTACTTGATGACTCCCAGAAGTGGCTGTGGGCAGTTTAAAGGAACCCAGTGGTTCAACAAGCTGGGCACCAGCCGTAATAGCACTTGTAACGGACACAAGCACCTTCAATTTCCACTACACATTATAAATTAGATTCTCCAGAAGCAGATGGTGAGATACATGATATATGGGATATTGATTAGGCATCAATATCTATGGACAAGAAGGAAAGGAAGTAGGATCTGGCAAAGGGAAAGTTCAAACTCTAATGCATCTACAAAGCCTTGGCTGAGTCCCCTGGTGATGTGGGAAACAGAGGCAGAAGAAAAATTATTAAATTTCCTTACCCACTGACAAGCCCTTGAAACAGGCAGAGTGACATTCCTCTAGGGGCTCAATTACCTCCACCTGGAGGCTTTGCTAAGGGCAAAGGGCTATCCTAGCCTGACCAACCCCTACCCACTACCAGGATCCTGTAACGGTATCTCTCCCTCTAAACCCAAAGACAATGTCCCTTGGAGGAGACTGAGCTGTAATAAGGATCTTTTGCCTTTTACATTAGGCTGACACAGACCTCGGAAAATATAAGTCCCCCCTTCTCCTGCCTCTGTTTATCATTAATATGTTGAACTTCTCAGCTGGCAAAGGATAAAATAGTTGATAGCAAATGAATTAGATATCAATTAATTTCTAAAGCAAATCTAATGGGCATTTAAGAAGAGAATTTAATGTCTCATTTACTCTCTATAGCTATCTTGTTAAATGCCAATTAAGTATCTAAATATTTCCTACAAGCTTAATGAATTATAATAAGTAATAAGTGATTACCACTTTTTCCGAAGATCTTGGGCACTCTCGACTTCCCGTGCAATGATACTAGATTTTTTTCTTGTCCTGTTTATGGTACGGATATAGACTTGAACCTTCTTAATGAACGTTGGTTAGCTTATTTAGCAATAGAGAATTAGATTTATAGTCACTTATGAAAAAAATTGAAATGCATAAGCTAGAGAACATGTGGATAATAAAGATTTTTACTAGAAAATAAAGTGAGTACTATTAAAATGTTATTTATAATAAATGCTGAATGTTTTATTTTTTTGCTGTACCTTATGTCATCCCAGCTCCCTCCCTGCAAACCATTTCTAAAGACCAAGGCAGGACTTAGATTAACAGACTCAACACACGAGCTTCTGGGAGCGTGTGGTTGTGGCAGGTGTGACACACAAAAACCCCAAAGCCAGGCTGGGCAGGAGCCTGGACCCCAACAGATACGAGGAAGGTAGAAGAGGCTGGGTCCAGGGTCCAGCAGAATTTTGTCTGCTCTGCTGGGGGAATAAAGGCAAATCCCAGTGTTGCTTGGCTGGGCCTTCGTATCTGACAGTGCCCTATGGGGGTTGGGCAGGGTTCGCAGCCAAAGGCTGGGTGGCAGGGAGAAAAGACCAGCACTCCATGCCAGCAGCTCTCTGGTCAGCTGTGAGAGGGCAGAGATGTGGCCTCTGGAGGTGAGGCTGGAGGTGATGGCGGGAAGAGGCAGGGAGCCCTGATCTGAGTGGCACAGAACTCCTGAGCCGTCTGACAGGTCACACATTCCATATGTATATCATTCGGATTGGACTCCGACATGAGCAGTGCTGGACCCAAGGTGAAGTTTATGGAATTTGGGACCCGACAGACCTGAGCTTGAGGTTCAAATTGCCACATACTTGTCCTATGAGCTTAGGCAGGGGACGATCTCCGAGTCCACTTCCTTATTTGTAATAGAGGGATGGTACCTCCCTCAGGAGTTTCCTATGAAGATTAAATAAGAGAATTTATTTAAAGCGTGCAGTATGGTGCTTCCCAAATGGCACGCATTCAGTAAGTGCTGTTATTATTAGGGTAAATAATAATGATAATAAAAACATTAATGGTGGGGCGCCTGGGTGGCTCAGTTGGTCGAGTGGCCGACTCTTGATTTCGGCTCTAGTCATGATCTTGGTGTTTTGGGATCGAGCCCTGCGTCCGGACTCCATGCTGGGTATGGAGTCTGCTTCAGATTCTCTCTCTCCTTCTGTCCCCCAGCCCCCGCTCCCACCCTAAAAAAAAAAAACCCTTAAACCCCTATATATACAATATATATAAATAATATATAGTAAGTATATATAAATTTAAATATATATAAATTAAATACATTTATATATAAATAAATATAAATATATATTGAATGTCTATTACATATTTATATTATATATATTTACATAACTATAATATATTTATATTATATAAATATATTTAAGATATTTAAGATATATATTTATATAATATAAACATGTTATATAATATAAATATATATCTATAAATGAAGTTGCCTTATTGTGCTTTTGAGAACGTGGGGACGACCTGTCTGACAACTCTTCCTTCCTAATGGAACTTAGTTCAGTCAGGATCACCTGAGTCCCATGCAAAGGAATGACTGGTGTGCCTTTTCTGGCCATAGGGACACGAGGTACAACATTCACGTCATGACCCCAAGCAAGAGAAAGTCCCTTTCGCTCTCCGGAGAATGCGGGGAGCAGCTGGAAACTGCTGTGTGGCAATTGCGACTTCCCTGCCAACGCGGCCAAGGACAGCCCTGCGCGTCTGCCTGGCCCATCACGCCGGCCCCACGCACTTACTGCCACTCGCACCGGCAGCGACGAGGCGTTCGCAGGAGAGATGTTAGGTGGCCATTCAAGTCATGTTTTGGGAAAATATTTTTATTACAGGAAAACGCTCATGTTGTAGCCTGACAAAAGGTTAAAACAAAACACAACAAGGAACAGGAAGCAAATCAAAAGCAGCAGTGACAATGACTAGCATAGAGCCCGGAGTAAAACCAAACCTTTCAGTCACCAGAGGCTTGCCCAGCAAGATGTCAAGGAGAAGAGAAAAGAAGTGAAGGTCCAGCCAACCCCAAAGCATTGACAAGAGTAGGGACCTACCAGTGGCTTCTCTGGGACACCAGGGAAGTGTCTGGCTGCTGGTCAGACGGGAAACACTCCTGACAGCCCTCCTTTCTGCCGTCTTGTCCCAGAGCTCAGTAACCTCCAGCAGCTGGCTGCTTTATTCCTCCTGCTCCTCTCTGTCTCTAAAAATTCCCATTCCTACTCCTTTCTCTACCTCAGCCACCATGGACGCTCCTGCTAACGACCCCCCTTCTTCCTGGCTTCGGCCTCCTCTCTCCTTGTCACCGTCATCTCCACATCTGGCTGTGATGGCTCATTTTGTGTCAGCTTGCCTGGATGTCTGGGTGCGGCTGTGAGGGTATTTCTGGGTGGTGTCAGCGTTGAAATGAGTGCATCCCACTCTGCGGTGTGCATGTGAGCAGCCAGAATAGAACAAAAAGACAGAGAAAGGAGGAATCTGTTTCTTTCACCTGCTTGAGCTGGGACTTTCCATCTCACCATCTCTGCCCTTCGGACTGGGATTGCCACCCATGGCTCCCACCCGTTCTCAGGCTTTTGGACCCCAAGTGAATGATGTCGCCTGCCTTCTGGGGCCTTCAGCTGGCAGAAGGCAAATTATGGGACTTCTCAGCCTCCGTGATCGTGTGAGCCATTGCTTCCTAATAAATCTTCTTTTAAATATACATCTTACTGGCTCAGTTTCTCTGGAGAACCCTGACTAATCCTGTGCATTAAAAAATAATCAATCAGTCAATTAATTAATTAAGGACATTTGAGCAGCAGAAATTGCCTACCTGTGTAATCTTGGGCGAGTTTCTGAATTTCCCTGTATCTCTCAGGTCCACACCCTGTAGGATGGCGAGGAGAGCAGTAATAGACCTTCATGAGGCTTGTCTTCATCTGTTAAGGCTGCTTAACAAAATGCCCTAAGCTGGGCTGCTTGCAAGCAGTAGAAGTTAATTTCTTGCAGTTCTGGAGATGGGGAGTCCAAGATCAAGGGGCTGGAAGATTTGCTGGGTGGTGAGGAACCACATCCTGGTTCATAGAACTGACGTCTGGGTCCTCACGTGGTGGGAAGGGCTACAGAGCTCTGTGAGGCCTCTTTTAAAAGAGCACCAATCCAAGGACGCCTGGGTGGCTCGGTGGGTTAAGTCTCTGCCTTCGGCTCAGGTCATGATCTGGGGGTCCTGGGATCGAGCCCCGCATCAACCCGCACCTGCCTCTCTGCCTACTTGTGATCTTCCTCTCTGTCAAAAAAAAAAAAAAAAAAAAAAGAGCACCAATCCCATATATGAGGACTCTACCCTTGTGACTTAAGTCCCTCCCCCAAGCCCCACCTCCTCATACCACTGGGGGTTAGGATTTCAACCTACCAACTTTGGGGAAACTTAAACATTCAGAGCATGGCAGGGTTATTTTAAGGATTAAATGAATGGATATGGATATGAAATCCATAGAACATTATTTGGATTAAGAACTATATAAATGTGGCCCATTATTCTTATTATTGCTATCCCTATTTGTAGGTGTTAATCACGTGGGTTAATGGACCTCTCAGCTTCTTCGACCTTCCTCTCTACCTATAAAAGTGGCTTTCTTCCTTACAAGGAAGAAGAGGGAGGATTTGCACATCATTCCAATTGGCTGTTTAAATACTGTCATACTGGATAGAAGAAAAAAGATGCATGTGTGAGAGGCAGAAAAAATGGTCCCTGAGAGACGTCCCCATTGTAATCCCTGGAACCTGTGAATATGTGAGCTCACAGGGCAAAAGGAACTCTGCAGGTGTGATTAAGTTAAGGATCTCGAGATGGGCAGATTATCCTGGATTATCCGAGAGGGCCCAATGTCCTCACAGGCATCCTTAGAAGTGAAGGAAAAAGAGCCAACGGTCAGAAGCCGGGGAGGAAGTAGAAGTTGGCATGCTGTCGTTGCCAGAAGGGGACCACCTGCCAAAGAACACAGGGTCTCTTGATGCTAAAACAGACAAGGTTCTCCCCTGGAAGCCTCCAGAAGGGGCTCAGCCCTGCCAACACCTTGATGTTAGCCCCTTAAGACTCCCTTCCAGACTTCCGACCTCCAGCGTGGAAGGTAAGAAATTAGTATGGGGTCATTTGTTAGAGCTGCAGTAGGAAAGTCAAGCAGCACCAAAGCTTTAGCTTAAAAGGATTATCAGTACAACATGGATTGGTGGGAAACTTTAGTTTTCTTCTTTAAACTCTGTTTCCCCAAAACAGAAGAAAAATCCAAGTTGAAGGAATTATCAGTGACAGACGCCTAGCACATGCCAGCAGAGTTCTCCCTCTGCTATAGAAAGCACCGAGCCCTGGGGCGCCTGGGTGGCTCAGTGGGTTAAGCCTCTGCCTTCGGCTCAGGTCATGATCTCAGGGTCCTGGGATCGAGCCCCACATCGGGCTCTCTGTTCAGCAGGGAGCCTGCTTCCTCCTCTCTCTCTGCCTACTTGTGATCTCTCTCTGTGTGTCTAATAAACAAATAAAATCTTTAGAAAAAAAAAAAAAAAAAAAGAAAGCACCGAGCCCTGGTGACTGGAGTCACCTCTAATGGGTGGTCCTTACCCATCCCTGAGCTGACCGTGCTTCTGGGCTCCTATCATCACCTCTGCTTGCCCTCATGCTGGGTTTTCTCTGTCTGCTCAAACTTCCCTGTGTACATAAAGCACAGGGGGGCTCTTGTCAAAATGCAGACTCTCTTAACATCTACTGCGGATCAGGAAATTGCAAACTGAAACCCCAAACTGGTAGAACCACACACCCCTGGATTAGCTAAAATTAAAAAGACCAATAATACCAAGTGTTATCGAGGTTTTGGTTCAACCTGAACGCACGCAGCCTGCTGGGGAAATGTGGGATGGGAAAACCACTTGGGGAAGCCAGAATTTTCTTAAAAACTTAAACATACACACAACATATGATCCGGCCATCCCACATGCAGGTATTTACCCCAAAGGGACACCCTCACAAAGACTTAGATATGAATGTTCAAGGCAGCTTTAGTCACCGGGGTTGAAATCAGGAACTAAAGAGCCATCAGCTGGGGAATGGAGAGACGCAGAAGGTAGTGCTCACAGCATGGAATGGACAGAAAGGAATGAGCTCCTGAGATACTCGGTGGGAGTCTCCAGCGCATTATTGGGAGTGAAAGAGTTCAGGCTCAAAGAAGAGCCTTCCCTATGATTCCATGTCGATTCCATGTCTATAAAATGTACGCTCATCTATGGTAAGAGGAAGCAGACCAGTGGTTACGTGGGCAAGGCAGTGGCAGAAAGAACTACAAAGGGGCACAGGCTCTTGGGGTGATGGAACATTTCGTGCTTTGTCATGATGGTTTCCTGTGTATAGACGACTGTCAAAACTCATCACGGTTTACGCTTCCAATGGCTGTGGCTCATCATATGAAAATTGTTCTGCAATTAGTTGATAGAGAAGTAAAAAGCAGTTGCTGAGTCAAGAGATCCGGCCTGGGCGAGCGAACCTGCGTGTCCGACAGGCTCCCAGTGGCTGCGGACTGCCGGTTCCCGGACTGTCCTTTCAAGAGGAAGGCTCTTGAATCCCTCTCTTCACCTCTGCCGCTTGCAGGAAACAAACTGGCTCTCTCTTCTGCTAAGAAAAGAAAGTTATTTCTCCAGAAACTCCCTTCTCACCTGTCTCCTAACACCCACGTGCTCTAAACTACTGATGTGTGTAACCACTTGAAGACACCCAGGCTCAAGAACCCCAAGAGGGATGGGGCGCCTGGGTGGCTCAGTGGGTTAAGCCTCTGCCTTCGGCTCAGGTCATGATCTCGGGGTCCTGGGATCGAGCCCCACGTCGGCTCTCTGCTTGGCAGGGAGTCTGCTTCCCCCACTCTCTCTCTGCCTGCCTCTCTGCCTACTTGTGGTCTCTCTCTCTCTCTCTCTCTCTCTGTCAAATAAATTAATAAAATCTTAAAAAAAAAAAAAAAGAACCCCAAGAGGGATTTGTGCTGTGGCTGGAGAGTGTTAGCAGGTCCCCCGCTCACCTTCTCATTACCACCCTGGCTTGAACTCTAAATAGAAGCACACAGGTTTCTAATCTTCACTTAAAACATTCATCTTTCAGGGGTTTCATATTAGAAGAATAAAAATGCAGGTGGAAGGTGTTGAAACAATATCATGAATCCTTCTTGGCCCGTGAGGGATGAACGATCATTCAAGACCAAACCAGAAGGGCTGTTGGTCACCTTGGGTTCATGCTCAGGCATTTCATCTGTGTACTGGGCGGGCTTTGGGCTTCCCTAATAGGCTACAAGGTATCCACATATAGCACAATTCCTTGATATTAACACCAAACCTTCCCGGATCTTCATATACTTAGCACTGAGGAATAAAGCGTCCTTGAGAAGCCGTTTCTGGGTGGTTATCAAGACTATCTCTTTAGCCACGGAACTTGCTTCTTCCTTTCATCCCAGTCACACCATGTGCAGTCCAAATCCCCATCTCAACAAAGTAATTACATTTAAATAGTTTAGGGACCTCAGAATAGTGGTAAGGCGCTGACATGGATGTTGTATGGATAGTTTGCAAATGCCTTGTGTACTGGCCCCAACAAAACAAACAGACAAAATCCAGAGAAAGTGTTGGGTATAGCTGTCATGTTTTGTAGATTTTAGGAATGTCTATCCCTTTATACCAATGTCTTTTTTTAAGATGTTGGTAAAGAACATCTTTACCAAGAAGGAGCTGTTAGTTATTGTCTTTCTGCATTTCCTCAAAACTTACACCCACCCCCCAAATGTTTGGCCTCAAGTATCCAGATTGCTTCAAATTGTGTATCTGTTCCTCTAGCTTTTTATTTCCTGGGGTGTCATTTCACAGCTTCATGGAAACAAGGAGGATATAAGAATCACAGCCCTTCTCCAGCAGTCAGGTCATAGATAGGTGTTACTGAGTGGTTAGTACATAGTAGCTATTCAATAAGTGATTTTTAATTTTTTCATATTTATAAAAATACATAAAACAAAATAAAATAAAACAACAAATATTTTTAATTTTTAAATTTAAATTTAATTTAAATAAAATAAAAATATATTTTTTATATTTATTTTTAATTTTATTTTTATTTTTTATTTTTTACAGAATAAAAACTGCCTCTCAACAGTTCTAAAAAGAGTCTTTTTAAATCCGGTGCAAGGTTGAGCAGAGAAGATTGTTAGGGCATAGCTGGTTCAGAAGCAGAATAACTAAAATCACCTTTTCTATATATGTCAGACACAATTTTGTCTTCCTGCCCGAAAAAAAAAAAAAAAAAAGTAAAAGCAGAGTCACCTGGCTAAATGGTTTCCTAAGTGTCCCCCTCTCCCCGGGTCCTCACGACTTTATGAAACAAGCGACAACAAAACTCCTCTAAAGCTAAACTAACATGAAATAATCGAGGGCTTGAACTTGTCGCATGACGTTGCTTTAAATTTTAATGCGAACTCGGGAATAGATTTGTGAACAGCAAGGTAAAGCCAGGGCCATGAAATATTGATTCTGTACATTTTCTTACGCATTTTTATTCTCCAATTTAGTAAATTTTTCATCTTGCTTGCACTTAGAGGTTCCCTATGAAGTCGTTACCACCAATTGTATTAGCTGTTGTAAATAAATAATCATGACTCGAGCTGTTTGCCTGACAGCAGGTGGACAGGACCCCACCTCTGAGCACCGACTTCCCACAGCCCCGCGCGTGGAGGAAGAAGAGGGACACTCACAGTTTTCCACATGGCACGGGAGCAGACGCTCGCTCCAGCAAGGAGGGCTTTAAACAAGGCGACAAGGAGCAACTGTCCTATTTCTGCTGAAATTAATCCTACCATCTGACGATCGCCCATTTTGGTCTAAGAGATGGTGGAGTTGATTTTGTTGGTTTTTTTTTTTTTTTAAGATTATTTATTTATTTATTTGACAGACAGAGATCACAAGTAGACAGAGAGGCAGGCAGAGAGAGAGAGAGAGAGAGGGAAGCAGGCTCCCTGCTGAGCAGAGAGCCCGATGTGGGACTCGATCCCAGGACCCTGAGATCATGATTTGAGCCGAAGGCAGCGGCTTAACCCACTGAGCCACCCAGGCACCCTGTTGATTTGTTTTTAAAACCAAAACGTCAGGAGCAGCTGTCAGAACATGGTCTTGGCTATGCCCTAATATAAGAGAAAATCAAAGTGTAAGACTTCCACCAGTTACCCTAATTCTTGTATATGCACAAAAAGTCATATTTTATCAATCACAGGTATCTCTCACTGTCTTTATTCCACAGTGTACTTCTCTTTCTTAGAATGTACACCTACCCTGTTACATTCACTATCTCACAGGGCTTGAGAGCCCAAGGAAAGATGGAAAGTGGTTCTGACAGCAAAGGGCATGTCCTTTGGTAAATAACATGTAGGAGGCCCCGGTATGGTTCTGCCTCCTGTGGAAATCACTCCAGTTCTTTGTACACTTTTATACATTAATTGATCGCTTCTCTGTCATTAAGTCCCTTGGCCATTTATTCAGGTTCCTGGTCACATTGACCCAAGGTTCATAGTGGATCTCTCTCACTGTATCAATAATAATTTTTATATT